>NC_047517.1:18834111-19022713 GCF_902827115.2 Pseudochaenichthys georgianus
GCTAGTTTGAATTACTTTGTATACTGCAGGGTAGCTGGTGGATTTACTCCAGGTGGAACTAAAGTCTGATTTAACACTTGGTTATATTTCACATCATTCATCCAGATCTGTAGAGTAACTAAAGGTATTAAATACATGTAGTGGAGGAAAAGTACACCATGTACCTCTGAACTGTAGTGGAGTAGAAGTACACCATGTACCTCTGAACTGTAGAGGAGTAGAAGTACACCATGTACCTCTGAACTGTAGAGGAGTAGAAGTACACCATGTACCTCTGAACTGTAGAGGAGTAGAAGTACACCATGTACCTCTGAACTGTAGTGGAGTAGAAGTACACCATGTACCTCTGAACTGTAGAGGAGTAGAAGTACACCATGTACCTCTGAACTGTAGAGGAGTAGAAGTACACCATGTACCTCTGAACTGTAGTGGAGTAGAAGTACACCATGTACCTCTGAACTGTAGAGGAGTAGAAGTACACCATGTACCTCTGAACTGTAGAGGAGTAGAAGTACAAAGTAGCAAAACATTGAAATACATTGTACCCACGTATAGTACTTGTTGAGTTTATGAACTTAGTTACTTTACACCAGTGGCTATAAAGATAGAAAGACTAAGCCTTGCACAGGCATGACAATACATTTTCAAAATGCTCAACAGTGCTGCCAGAATTATAAACTGACTGCTACACAATTAAAATAAATGCTTTTATATATTTCTATTAGATGTGACTCTTTGGCGTTTCTGTTATTATTGACACTGCTGCTTTCAAGGGGTCAGGGGTCGGGTCCTTGCCGCCTTTTTCATACCAGCCTCCCTGACTACAGTTGCTTTAGCGTGTAGAAGCTAGTAAGCCTACTATTTGATTTGTTTTAGATAGGCACAACATGTTTCATATGCAGACCTTATTTTCCTGTTCCATGTTAAAATAAACCATTTTCAGTGGGAATTTTTTTTTGGTCATGGAAAATGAGATAAAGGTAATTGAGAAGTCATGGAAAAGTCATTGAAAATCATTGGTGAAAAAGTGTATGAACCCTGTTATATGTACTGCTCTAAAAATTCCCCCAGGGCAAGATCAATTGTTTTTACATTTTAAATGTGAAAATGCCTCATCGTTCTTTTGATTGCTCCTCATTACTTTTTTCATGATGCATGTGTTATGTCTCTTGCCACTGATTACTGGAACTCAAGAGGGAAACATTATAAACAGAAATATCAAATGGCACTGAGTGTTATTTCTTGTCTGTAAACTCTGACAGAATAGGACGAGTATGAACAGGAACCTTTCAGACCGCTGCAGCTGTTGGCAGGGCATGGCATTCCCTGACCACTCCTCGCTCCAACATTTGTTTACAGTCATTGAAACACAGGAAGTTAGCGTGTAGATGCGAAAATAGCTATGTTTTGAAAGACATATGTCGTTTTTAAAAGGATAGTTTGAATTATTTGAAGTGGGGTTGTATGAGGTACTCCTCCATATTGAGTATGTTATTGTGCGACATACTCGCAGGTTGAGGCTGCTTTAGACCAGCCAATTCTGTGTTGTGCAAGATAACATTTCAGTTTTCTCAATGAAGTTTATTTTGCCTTGAAGGTAGATAGATGTATGGATATAACAGACTCAGTTCCCAGGAGAAAGGGGCTGTGTGACAGTGGTGAAATCTTTCTAAATATAGCTTACCTGGCTGCCATCCACTGTAGGTTTTGCACTGACTATTAAGTATCTCATTCAACCCCACTTCTGAACTATTCATTATATGTAAATCATAGGCTATGAATCCAAACTCTGAGATTTAATTGACTTTTTGAATTTCTCCATAGGACCTGAGTGATGACCCTCAGTTCATTGTGGGTGGTGCCTCCAGGACCGACATCTGTCAGGGAGCGCTGGGTGAGCCCTTCTTGCTGTTATTGTTAATGTGAAATCTGTCATGAAAGGTTGCTTAATGCTTCTTTTCCTTTGCAGGTGATTGCTGGCTCTTAGCAGCCATCGCGTCTCTCACCCTGAATGAGACGCTTCTTCACCGGGTCGTCCCACATGGACAGTCCTTTCAAGACGACTACGCTGGAATATTCCACTTTCAGGTATTTTAATATCCTCAAATGTAAGGCAAGCAGTTTGGATTGATGGAGTTGTTGATTGTTACTCTGTGTTGCAGTTCTGGCAGTTTGGCGAGTGGGTAGATGTTGTGATTGATGACAGATTACCTGTCAAAGATGGAGAGCTGATGTTCGTCCATTCTGCTGAGGGCAATGAATTCTGGAGTGCACTCCTAGAGAAGGCTTACGCAAAGTATGTATTAGAAGAGCCTAACCAGTTGTTCAATAATTCAGATGAGTGGGTTTGATGGAAAGTGTTTTTTTCCCCACATGACATCAGGCTGAATGGATCCTACGAGGCTCTGTCTGGAGGAAGCACCACTGAGGGGTTTGAGGACTTCACCGGTGGTGTGTCTGAGATGTACGAGCTGCGCAAGGCCCCCAGAGATCTGCACAGGATCATCGCTAAGGCCCTGGAGAGAGGCTCTCTGCTGGGCTGCTCCATCGATGTAAGTGCTGAACACGCTGGCACACCACCAAGACACGCAGATCAATGTTGCACCATTCTGAGGAAGCTAATAACATTAAAAGCTCTTCTAGTTATTTCTGTGCCAGACCATTCATACTCGGATGCAGAAATGATGTTTTTCATATACAGATCACCAGTGCCTTCGACATGGAGGCTGTTACATTCAAGAAGCTTGTGAAGGGCCATGCCTACTCACTCACCGGACTGAAGGAGGTCTGTCCGTGTATGACTATGTGGTCTTTAATTGGTCAACACTGCAAATGACTTAATGTTTCTAATTGAGCAATCTCTCTGTGTTATGTAGGTTGATTACAAAGGCAACATGGAGCGCCTAATCCGGATACGTAACCCTTGGGGACAGGTGGAGTGGACTGGTGCCTGGAGTGACAAGTGAGTGTGCCAATGTCTCTGTGTACTAATCATTTTTGCATCCTCAGTTTTGTTTGGTTGTGCTTTTATGAGCGTGATATCTCTTCCTGAGTGTGTATTCTGGTCTGTTTGTCTTGTTGTGTGTAGTTCCCCTGAATGGGATGAGGTTGATCCTTCTGAACGAGAGGACCTGCATCTTAAGATGGAAGATGGGGAGTTTTGGTAAGATGTGTCAGGTGCTATTGTATTATATGTACTATATGTATTTTAAAGAACTAGTTATCGGGAATACGCTTATTCACTTTCTTGTGGTGAGTTACAGGGAAAAAAAAGAAATACAAATACATGTGGGTTCAGTTTTTATCAGTTGATAACATATTTAACTAATAAGGTAAGGTCCTTTTTTATATATTTACCTTACAGACAAGAAAGTGGGATAGAATTCCTCATATTAGTTGCAAGAAAGCTATTGAGCACATTTCTCAGAACTGTTCTTTTATAAAGGTCATATTTAGGTTCTGACCCTAAGCATTTATTTGTGATCTTCCAGGATGTCCTTCAATGAGTTCAAGAGGCAGTTTTCTCGGCTAGAGATCTGTAATTTGACTGCTGACGCTCTGAGTGAGGATGGTCTCAGCCACTGGAACACCACAAAGTTTTACGGCGCGTGGAGGAGAGGCAGCACCGCCGGAGGCTGCAGGAACAGTCCCAGTGAGAAAAAAAATTCAATTTATTTAAAGGTCACCTATTATGCAAAATCCACTTTTTCATGTATTTTATTCATAAATATGTGTCCTCCTCTCTGTGTTAAGAGATTCGGAAAGTGTCAGGAAAAAAGATCTTCTCTCCTTTTATCCTGACTCATCTATATAAAAACCTAAAAAAGATTAGCTGATCAGATTTCGAACAAGATTTTTTTTTTGGGTTGTGCAACCATTAGTCAATAACTAACCAAGGTAACATCCGCCCACCTTATCACCCGATTCTCCTCCGAGAGCACTATTTTCAAACCAAACATTTCACAGAGTGGTTTGAGGAGTGGCAGCTCAATAGCATTTAAAGCTACAGACCCAGAATCAGCACGTTTGAAACAGAGGGTTTTATGGCATGCAATCTGTTTGGTATTTCAGCCAAACACTTCAGAGACATGTTTTGTATATGTCTGAGACCTATAATATATTGTTGAAAAAGAGTTTAATAGGGGACCTTTAAAGTCTACACACTGACATACAGTGGACAATGAAACATGCTAACACAAATGCACCATCTGTGTAGACACGTTCTGGATCAACCCTCAGTACAAGATCACCTTGCTGGAGGAGGATGATGACCCAGAGGACGATGAGGTGGCGTGCAGCTTTTTGGTTGCTCTCATGCAGAAGGACCGCCGCAAATACCGCCGCCAGGGTCAGGACACGCACACCATTGGCTTTGCTCTTTATGAGGTACAAATCTGTTTTGTCCCTTTTTCTCTCTCATGGTTTATTCTTATGCTTGAGTTTTGTGTCAGGTTACATTTTGTTCGTGTCATTTATATATTTCTTTCTTTGTCTTTTTTTCTGCAGATTCCAGAAGAGGTAAGCAGAGCATTTATTACTACCGCCTATTTTGCATGTATATTTTACACTACTGCTGATCACATTTTAGTTTAAAAAAAACGTTCTTTGATTAAGATATGAATCCATGCAGACCATTTATAAATCAATCCACATATTTAAGAACAAATAATATTGAGAAGTTTCATCAATGATTGACCTATTTCAAGCAATTTTTCAATCCTCTTTAGTATAATGACTTCTCATATGAGAGTGTATTGCATTAAATGTAGTCCAAAGTAAAACTAAATATAAATCAGATGTTTGAAAAGGTTGGCAGTATTGTAAACCCATGTGTGTTCCCTGTGGCCCTCAGTACAGAGGCTGCACGAATGTCCACCTGAAGAAGGATTTCTTCCTGACTCATTCATCGTGTGCACGCTCCGAGACATTCATTAACCTGCGAGAGGTGAGCACACGGCTGCGTCTGCCCCCAGGGGAATACCTCATCGTCCCCTCCACCTTTGAGGCTAGTCAGGAGGCGGACTTTGTCCTCAGAGTCTTCACTGAGAAGCAATCGGAAACAGAGTAAGAGTCTTTTACATCATTTTAAATCCAGCTTATGTATTTGAAATGTAAATATCCTGCTAATTTTTTTTTATTGCAGAGAACTGGATGATGAAATCTCTGCAGATTTTGGAGAGGAAGTACGTAAAACTGAGACATGAATAAAATAGATGTTGCATACTATACTTTATTAATAGCAGGAAATGACAAGGATTCTGAAATTAAACAAATGCCTTTTTATATTGTGGTTTCCTACAGGAAGAAGTAACTGAAGACGACATTGATGACTCTTTTAAGTCCATGTTCGCACAGCTGGCAGGAGAGGCAAGTTCTGAACAGATCTCCCTTACTGTTTTGCATCTTTGTTTGCATTTATATTTGTATCTTTGGTTGTCATTTAGATAATATATAATACTTAAAACATCAACATTGGTATCAGCCTTGTTATGGTGAAGACAGATGTCTCTTACATCCTGTCCTCTGTGATTTTTCAGGACATGGAGATTTCTGTCCACGAGCTTCGGACCATTCTCAACAGAGTCGTTACCCGGCGTGAGTTTATTATCAACAAATCATAGCTACTGGAAAGTGCACATGTTGGTAACAAATGTCCCACTACATTATTAGATTCCACACAAGTGTCTGTGAAACTGTCTTTGCAGAACAGACTGTTTCAGATATCTTTTCTTTCAGACAAAGATCTGAAGACTGATGGCTTCAGTATGGAATCATGCAGGAGCATGGTCAACCTGATGGACGTATCCTTTTGATTTATCTGGAAAGAATTAATTAATTAAAAGTCATAATAATCTTTATTTTATTTGAAACTAAATGAATGAATTGTGATACTAGTGATTGTTTTGTGTGTGGTTTCACCCCTTGACCATGTGTTTAACAGAAAGACGGTAGTGCCCGTTTAGGGCTGGTGGAGTTTCAGATCCTCTGGAACAAGATCCGAAAGTGGCTGGTAAGAACGAAAACAATAAACACAATGTTAAAGGAACAGTGTTCACACTTAGATTCTCTGTATTTATCTTTCTGTTTCCATCCTCCAGGTCATTTTCAGAGATTTTGACCTGGACAAGTCCGGGGCCATGAGCTCATATGAGATACGTCTTGCTGTAGAGGGAGCAGGTATAGTGCTCTTGATGATCATTTCCACCATTATTTACTGTATACACACCCACAGATGAGAAGTGTAACCCTTATTTTTATTATCTTTCTGTGTAGGTTTCAAACTGAACAACAAACTGAACCAGATTCTGGTAGCCCGGTATGCGGAGAACGAGATGGTCGACTTTGACAACTTCATCTGCTGCTTGGTCAAGCTGGAAGCTATGTTCAGTGAGTATTAAATTGTTATATTGTAAATGTATACTACAGTACATGTGTGCCGACTATTAATTATTGTAAACACATCAACAGGGTCTTTCCAGCACTTCGACAAGGATGGATCAGGACAGGCTGAGATGAATATAACGGAGGTAAGTTCTGTGGACAAAATATATTGTGATTTTCTTTATAGTCTTTACTATAGTATTCATCTAACATTTCTCTCCTGTTGCCAGTGGCTTTACCTCACAATGTGTGGTTGAAAGGACCATCTTCTCTGGAGCAGCAAAGGTACAGTGGCTGCAGATTGCCATAAACCTGGAGAAATGAAGACCCCTCAGCCTTAGCAACCCATCCCACCTCAGCGTATGTAAAGTAGTAAAATAGCTTTTTAATTGGTGTAGTAAATCCCCCTGCCTTTTTTGGTCTGAGCACTGCTGATTACAGGCCTTAAGTTGGATCGGGTGTAGCCTGGTAGGTGGAGGCTAAGCCCCGCCTTCCACAAGACCAAAAAAGGCAGGGGGATTTACTACAATAGGAAACCAAAGTGCTATGAAGTCTTGTGTCTCCAGGCTGAATTAGGAATCTATGCAAACCTGCTGTATGAAGCAATCACTGTGCCAATCATCTGTAGCATGATTCCCTGCATGGCAACTGTCTGTATGAATGTACTAACAATAAATTCACTGTTCAAAATCTCACTAAAAAACATTCACTAGGAACACAACAAAACTGAAGAAATCTGAATAATTTTGTTTCTGTAAAGATTTAAAAAGGTGAAGTCTTATAGTTTTTCATGATCATTCTGCACTCTTTTACATTTTGCCCTGATTGTTTAACAGAAATATTTTGAAGGAGTAATGATCACCTCAGTTTTCAGTTTCATCGTTGCACCTGCAGACCTGTAGATGGCAGTACAGACCTAATATAATGTCAATGTTTTTTTTCTGGCATGATTCTAAAGTTTAGCTTGTTAATATATTACAAGTATTTGTATTGTATTGAAGTTTAAGCACAGCAGCTTACCTTTGTTTAGTTTTTTTTTTTGCACTGACAATTTAGTTTAGGATAATGCTACTGAAGTTGCCTGACAGTGTGAAATGGTGTATTTCAATTCACGAAAGGGACATTCACGGGGATCACATGCCTTATACACAGCGATTGAAAATATGCCAGTCATGTATGTATGTTGTGCCTTGAATAAATATTTCCCTCATGGTAAATGCTTTCTCAGTTTGTTCATAACATGAATTTGACCCACATTGGCTGCTCAAACTCTCCTATATGGTAACGGTTATATTTATTGTAAACTTAGTAAAATGTCAAACCTGTTGACAAGACTTGAGTCTCACGTTAATTAACATAATCATTTTGAGGAGAGTATGCTTTTTTTTTTTTAATATAGTTTACTGAAGACAAAAACATACAAGCATAACATGTGAAATGTACAGTATATATCAAATAACACCTGATTAAAGCTGTTACTAAACAAATGCACTAGCAATTGCCAGGACCTTGGAGTATTCTCCCTCATGTTTACGTAGATGTGTGGGTATAGGGACTTTAATCCTTGTTCCTGTGGGATTCCCATTGTCCTCAATAAGAACAACATTGTTAGAATCAAAGCGTGGCGTCATGCGATCTCCTGGCATTTTGTGTCCAACGATGAGCGCTTTCTTCTTCTGTCCTTTGATGGCAAGCAACACTTTGTCACCGACTTTCCCTATACCATTCTGGGTGTAGACATGGATCACTCTTGGGGCACGGTGATATGGTGTATTTCCAAGGGAGCTGTTGTCCACAACACGCACTCTAGTCATCTTTTGAATGGCTGCTGCAACAGCAGATACACTGAGAAGACAAAGTATATTAGTTGATGATTACATATTTCCTTGACAGTCCCCTCAGTCAGCAGTCTTGCAATAAATGATTTTCAAGTTTAGAAGTGGAATAACTTTTGACAAGTATCTTATGCCAATTTAGGGACTGTTTGTGGTGATCATGTCATATACAGTTTAATGCCTAGGCTGCTCCACACAGTAAACAATGAATAACGTGTGCTCTAATGTTACATTGGGACATTAAACAATATGCCAAAGGTGCACATGATAAAGGATATTATTTGGTTTCAGTCCACAACTTTAATATTCGCACTACCCCTTTTTGATTGCTTTTTAGAGTTGTTTCCTGAAACCAGGACTGAAGAAAACTCAAGGAAACTATGAAAGCATTCACAGTGACTTTACTGGGACAAGGTGTCGCTATTATTAAAGTGGAAGAAAAATGGCCAACAAAGTTTAAGGTTAACATACAAATACAAATAGAATGTTTTATCTCAAATGTTTCACTATTAGATGCAAAATGTATTCTATTGGTTTATGTAGCATATTGGATTATGGCTGTTTTTACAACCAATTGTGATGTCATAACATCAGGCTGAAACATGCAGTATTATGTAAAACATCCACATCTTCAAGTAGATTAAGATCAACCACATAGAATAGTTTTCCCCTACAGCAGGTGGATTTTATAACAGCCTTGTGTTGAGACTTTACTCATACATGATTTCTCACAATGAAGGTCAAACGTCAATAAACAAATACTATTTTTGAGTGGAAGGGGACATAAACAAATTAAGATATGTTGAAGCATGCCACTGCTATTATAGTGACTTGACTTATGTTACTCTCTCTGACGTGTTGAATAGAGTTTGTCAAAAATACCCAGACGACCCAGCTAATAAAATGTAACATCAAATTATCTTACCTAAAAGTCCTCTGATGAGTTATTGACGATGACTCTACAAGGAGCCCAGCAAGGGATCTTGAAAGCAGGGGGAGAGCCATACTTGGAGCGAATTCTGTGGCAGCTAGAAACAGAAGATTTAGGTGGTTAGCTGCTAATAAGCTAAAGGGTTTGATAATGATAAGGCTAGCATTAGCTAACAATCACATGGTGGTTTGACTAGTTTTAATGATGGAGCATATTTGATGTAGTCTTTTCCCCAAATACATTAATTAGTGCATTGGAAAGCGTCAAGGATCAAGATTAAAATATCAATCGTGTTAATGTTACCCTTCTATCACGCTTCGTGCCAATGTCAAAACCCGAGCGTCAGTAAAACGCGACCAACCGCATTTAGCCACGCAAGGTGATAAACGCATCATGAAAAAAACATATAACAAGGAAACAAATACCCCCCGCCACTGCAAATACCTGCGACAATTTGGATTTATAAATGTTGTTACATGTCAAACGTTTGTGCTAATTAAAGTCAGAATACCTGAAATAACTGCAAAAACGTCTAGCGTCCCCAGTTAGCTTGTTTGCTACTTTCCTGTACGTCATATAAATGCGCTGCGGTGACATAGATATAGAAGAATATAGAAGAGACCCAATCAAAACGCCGGGGTTGTGGCGTACGCTTTAAAGATGTGTCATCTCCCTATCCGATCTACCTCTATATACGTCACTCTCTAAACCTCCCGTTAGACTGGTTGGGCTAGCGATAGTTGTTCAACTGGCTGACAGGCAGCCGTCGCAGCTGAGACTTGTCTATCATTACTCAGAGCACCGAGAGCGTGTGACCGACTGGCTCTATCTGGTTAGCTTTAGTTGTCGTGGTAAGAGAGGTACAACGGAATATATTTAAGTGCAACAAAGAAGACATGTAGATATCCTCCACCTGTTATTTGCTACATCGAGGGGCTAAGTTAGCTAACATCAACGTTAAGGTTGACTGTTAGCTCGCATTAGCTAATTGTGTTAGTTAATGTCCCTGCTGCGTATCATTGCAAGGTAAGTTGAGTTCCTAATTTATTAACTCTGCGTATATTAGTATTTTACAAAAAAACCTGTCTGGTTGTTCCCTAGAGCTTCGGAAGCTATCAGTGCTCTACTTCGCAGCTGGCAAACTTAATAATAATTGCTGTCGAAACAGTAAACATATCCCGTTAGCTAACAGATCAACTGGTATAGAGCTGCGGCAGCAGTAATGTCAGTGAATGGTAATGTGTTCTACTTTCCATATCGGATGATAGAATTATAAACTAGGTAACGGAATGGTGAGAATTCGAGTTTTGTTTTTAAATAGGTTACTGTGACATTCATTATTATTTTATGGGTTGCGACACTCGAATAGCAAGCCCTAGATTAAGTTCTCCCGCTGCTCCTTATCCGGAGCTTGGGTGTTTGGTTTGTTGTTTAGTCATTGTTCATACTCTACTATTCACGATGAAGTAGATGCCAGAATTGTTTCATGTTATATCAAAAAGTGGTATGGTATCTCCACAATGCGTGGTTGTCTTAAATGGGGGGGATTGCTGGGTTGCTGATTGACGTAAGGAAACAACAAGATGTATGAGACAATGCAGCCATAGCTTTAATGTGCGCCTGCTTAGCGGTAGGTTTCAGGCCTGTGTTTTGACATACCTTTCATATAACCAGGATAAGATCAGTCGTTCCTAACATACTTCAGTTGTCTAACGCGAGTAGTTGGGCAATGCTTTATTGAGATAATCCCTTGACACTAACGGGTTACACGGCGTAAGAATAACATGAGCTTTGTGGTGGGCTGATGACTTAGCTGTGAGTGACCCTTATAGCTCCTTGTGAATAGCCTGTAATGGAATAAACAAGAGCTAGCTAATGTCAGTCTTAATATTGTGTCCATTGGTCATGCTGTGGATCAGTGACATGAGTGGAATATGATGTAAAGCCTTCTAATAAGACCTAATCAGTCTGTGTGGATTTCATACAAGATACATTAACATAAGTCCTCCATAACTTCCTCCTTATCAAATTCTGCGTGTATTTGTGCTTTTCCTACAGAAAGAATGTTCCATTAGTGGTTTTATTAATTTATAAACCACTAAATCAATCAATGTACCACAGTAATGGTTTGTGGTCTTTAGATTTAACTATTACAAAGATAACATAATTAATTAGATTTATACAAAACGTGACGCTGATTTTTAAATGTGAAGCTGTTGCCTTGTTTTCCAATTAGCATGTAAGTCTTTTATAGTATCAACTGTGTCTCATTTTAGTGCGGATATGATCTCCTCTCCACTGTTGAATGAATAAGAGCTCACTGTAAGCTTATCTAAGTAAAACTGATTGTGTACTAGTGCTACACATTAATAATCGGTAAGGATTCCAACATTTCACTTTTTCCCCTAATTTCCTTTGTTTGCCTTTGTGGCCTTTACATTCATACTGTGACATAATTATTAGGTATGTCCCGATCACCTTTTTTTGCTCCCGATCCGATTCCGATCATTTGATGTTGACAATCTGCCGATACCGATTTTTCCCGATCTTTATGCAATGCATTAAGAGAAAAAAAAGGTAACAGATAACGGCTGGTCATCCAACGCGATGAATTCAGCTATCTTGGCTGTTATTTTGTTGGCCTTTTCACTGTTCTGGGGCAGTTTCTCTTTCCTTTTAAAAGTCTCTGAAAGTGTCGGTTGTTTCAGTGCCGTTACCTGAGTGGCCGCTGTGTACTCGTCGTGTTGTTGTTGGTGTTTGTTTCTCAGGTAGCGTATTAGATTGGTCGTGTTGAACGTAGCTCTGTTCTTTCCACCACGCGGAACCTCCGCCTTGCAAACATTGCATCTGGCTGTTACACTGCCTTCGCTTTCAATTTTATAATACTTCCAAACTCCTGACATTTTCTCTGTCCCGACTCCCGAGTCACCAGCTGAACGTAGCCTCTCGTTAGCTCACGGCCCGTCCACACAGCGGCGTGCGTTGACGCTTCCCCATTCACTTTGAATGGGGTGACGTCACTTTTAGCCGAAATGCATCGTGGGAAGCGACGTGGAGCGTAGCTGGCGTGGCTCACGGCCCCTACACACGGCGGCGTGCGTTGCCGCTTGGCGTGTCTTGAGCTTGGGGAGTCAACGCGAGCAGCCCGACCAACAACCAACCACATGAATGTCCCGCCCCGGACATACAAAGCAAAGCATTCATGCTACATCCATGCTGGCTAAATATACTGTCTATGCTTGCTAGCTGTCCATTCAAACGAAATACACTGGATATAAACTCCCCAAACAAGCGAAAACCTACCAGTTTCCCCCACTTTCTTTGCCACCTCCCCCCATGCCTGGCTCCTCCGGTTTGTATCCCTGTATGTTCCCTACCGCCACGATCATTTTCTCCTCCTTTTGTTGACATTTGGGAAATAACTGCGGTCTGGCTCTCCCAACATACACCCGGTTTGATTGGCTACTGCTTGTACTGTCAGATTTACATACGAGGGATTTGATTGGCTGACGCCTCCGTCGAGGCGGCAAAAGTAGAACATTGCTCTACTTTTGCAGCGAGCACCTCGAGAGAAGCTACGCTTTGCTCCCGCAATGCAGTTCGGCGAATCGTGACGTCACCCCATTCAAAGTGAATGGGCAGAAGCGTTGAAGCGGCAACGCACGCCGCCGTGTGTAGGGGCCGTCACTGCAAAAGTTGAGCAATGTTCAACTTTTGACGCCTCGGCGAGGCGTCAGCCAATCGAATCATATGCCAGTACAAGCTCTAGCCCAGGGATCACCAACTACATTTGTCCAAGGGCCGAAATGTAACTAATAGACACTAACGCGGGCCAGCGATTTTTATATAGCCCAGAATTGTATAAATAGTATTCAGATTACTTTTGGAATACTTTCTTTTTCCATAACAGATGGGTATGTTTTGGTGAACAGGAGACACTTCTTTTACTGTTTTCATGGCTTATCAAGAACTCAAACACAACATCTTGGTGTCATTCTGACAGCTCTCTCATCTGCACCCACATAAAAAACATCACCCGGACTGCATTCTTTGTACTGTCTTAAAACCTTTCCTTGGAATATGTTATGCATTGTAAGGTGTCCTTGCGTGCTTTGAAAGGCGCCCCTAAATAGAATGAATTATCATTATTATCTGAAACGATGTAATAACTTTTAAAACTTTTTCCAGTCACTTGCCCCATGCATTCAGCAGCAGCAGGACATTCACTTTGATTTCATCCCGTTATGAAATGTCATCATTTCGACAATAAAGAAATGATACATAAACGTTATCTTGCACATTTTATCTAACCATCTCCGTTTCTAACTTTCAATATATTTGAAAAGAGATCTCTCTCTCTCTCTCTCTCTCTCTTATCTGCATGCGGGGGCGGGGCCTCACAGACACGCTGCATATCTCTCTCGCTCACAGACATGCTGCAGCGCTGTGCAGTGTGCACACAGTTCTGCCGGTAATGAATATTACATTTTGTGAGGAAACTTTTCCACCAATAATTCCAATAAGTATTTCAAAATGTATTCACTTCAGGTTTACGAAAGTAACTGTAATCAGATTACTCGTTTTTCAAATGTAACGCCAGCTGAATACAGTTAGCCTACTTGATTTTTGTATTCTGATTACGTAACGCCGTTACATGTATTCCGTTACAATCCAACCCTGCTTCTAGGCTACTGTCCCGCAGCTCCAGCCTCTCTGTTGGACTCTGTCGCAGCGCGGCTACTGCTGTGGTGCGGAGCGCATTAACCAGACTCTTCACAACGAAGGATCACTTCTTCTTCAGGGGAGGGAAGGTTTCGCAGTACGCAGTCTACTGTCCCGCAGCTGCTGCCTCTCTGTTGGACTCCGGTACTGCACCTTACTCACGAGACGTTGTAAACAAAGAAATGGGTGGGGGGCGAACGCAGTAACCACTCCGCCAACGCCACAGTCACCCCCGTCGTGCGGGCCGGATGAGAATGTCTGGCGGGCCGGATGTGGCCCGCGGGCCGCCAGTTGGTGGTCACTGCTCTAGCCAATCAAACCGCTGCTTGTGTGTCAGGGGCGGGAGATTCATGTGATTGGTTGTTGGTCGAGTTTCAGACACGCCCGCCGGCAAGCGTCAGCGCACGCCGCTGTGTGGACGGGCCGTTACTGCTAGTATTAGACACTGCGCCCACTCTGTTGCCAGATTTGAGAGAAATAAGCAACCAGGTCTATGAAAACAAGCCCAAAGAAAGCAACACATACATAATGTTGTCTAATTTTAAACCAAAACTAAGTCCTCAGGATGACTTTAAGACGTGAACATGGTCATTTTTGTTTTGTAACATTAAATAAAAAAAAATGTTTATAAAAATAAAATTCCCGATCCCCGATTTTTTTTCTTCCGATCTTTTGAAAATCACGTGATCGGCTCCGATCCCCGATCACGTGATCGGATCGGGATATCTCTAATAATTATGAAACCATACTCTGATATCGTGTGTGATAATCAAAGCTGAGGCACTGAGCTGTTGTTAATGATTTACAGACTAATACCAACAAGACTAGTATGTGCAAATCTGTGTTATCAGTCATCAGGATTGTTGGAATTCACGCCATGTATGACTATGATTATCTTAAAGTAGGTTTGGAAAAGCAGCCAAAACATTCAAAACTATCTTAAAACAGTTTTTAAACTTTGACCTACATATTGATTACATTAATAAATCTATGTGGACATTTATAATTATTGGATACATAGGCCACATTTAGTTGGTTCTCATTATCTTCAATTTACTCTTTTAATATGGTGCCAAATCATCACAGAAGTCCTCTCGGGCCACTTTTCATATATCTTTGCCAGCCTTGACCATACTCTGTATAATATTATTTACAGAGACCGCACAATAGGGGTTTAAGGTGTACCTAATCCCTTTTTTATTTTTTTGACATTGCAAATGAGTTTATCATCAACACTTTATAGAATGATGAAGGAGACTTGATCAGGAAACATTTTAGGAAAGTGGTGGCATATTAAAGTCAAACATGCTCTTAGGTTCAAGGCTTTACAATGTGGAATGTTTTGAAGCAACACCTGTTATTATTGGTCACTGTGTTCTTGGTATTGGAGATAGAACTTTTGAACGGTTGATTACATCTTTTCATGCAAGACACACGCAATAGTTTCCTATTTTAAGAGAGTGGTTTGCTTGAATTGCCTATCATCATCTTCATATTATTATATTAAGGGATAATCATTTAGTTAACTTGATGACAAATATGAGAAACTGAGTTTCTCCAGAAAAAAGAAATGCAAAAGCACCACTTTAAACTTTTGTTATCAGAGATTTGCTCATGAGTTTCTTATTAGTCATTCAGCCTATAAAACAAAAGTACTTATCTACTTAATAAATGCTTCCTTAGAAGGTGTTTGGTCATTATGTAGATGATAGACTACTAGTGTAAAAGTATTGACCAAAACCAATTCAACTTACTGTTGGCACTTAGTGTGTCCATTTTTTAGTTGTATTTGTTTTTATTCAGTTTAGAAAGCGAGGTAGCACATCTCAATTTGTGGTTGTTGTACAACTACTGACCTAATTCATAATCCACATTTTAAAGCATTTCTTCAAATATTTACCTTATGAAGATTTAAGGAGTCATGACTCTTGTATGCAAACTATAGATTTACAGTATGAATGTGTGTTGTTGCTTATGGTAGATGGGGAGCAGGCACAGAGTCTCAGAGACCTTCACTATCTCCAAGCATTAAGATAGAGGTACACTTAAGAGTCTGTATTATCAGCATATAATAAACATGCAGCTGCCTGCATGGACTTGATAGTGTGAATGTATTGTAGGACATTTTCATTTAATTGGTCTAGGTAGGTAGACTCTTGGCTCTGATAATGTTTGTCTAACTAGAGAATAATACATGTTATACCACACAGACAAACCCTATTGTTCTTGCATCTTAAGCTGTAGAGCAAACGGCAAACTGACTGCAAAGTGAGTTTTTAAACGGAGAAGTATGGGATTGTCTCCCCCGCTGCCTTCATTCCCTTTTGTGTTTGTTTGTATTTTGAAAATGTGTGCCAGACTGATGGTACCATAGCAACTAGCGTCAGGTGGAAAGGTGGCACAATACTTCTGTTCCACTGAGTCATGCAAACACAGTGCTGATACAAATGGTTCTTGATATAGAAAATATAATAATCCAAAAAGGAGTTGTAGTCTAAAACTTTTCAGATATCAAATATATATATATATATCTATATCTGTTCAGCCAACAGAAGCACATTCTAAATCTCAGCAGAGTTGAGAGTGGATTGGATTTCACAAAACATCCACTTAGTGTTAAATGTGAGGGATAATGCGAGTACTATTATTATTATTATTATTATTATTATTATTATTATGTCTTTCACTTTTTTTTGCTGCAATCATCTGCCTAAATTCTACTTGTACTTGTCAGGAATCATGGTTCAAATGATTGAACCATGAACAGACATCTTGGATCCCTGTTTGGCTTGCATCATGCAAGCGCACAACAACATGCTGGGGCTTGTATATGCCCCAACAAAAGTAGTGTTGTAGAAAACTGCAACGCAAGCAAACAAACAGGGATGTACAAATCAAACAGGATTTAAGGCAATTAGTTTTGGTGCCGATATAACTTATGTCTGTTTAAGGCAGGGGTGTCAAACTCAATTTCATCGCGGGCCACATTCGCATAAAGGTTGCACTCAGAAAGGGCCGGTTGTAAATATATAATATATATATATATATATATATATGTAATAATGTATATATATATGTAATAATGTATATATATATATATATATGTAATAATGTATATATATGTAATAATGTATTATATTACATTATTGCCTCTGCATTGGATTATTATCGGATATGATAATAACTTGGTAATTAACTAGGTCTGAAAGCAGAAGTCCAGGGCAAATAATTGCAAGTCTCTTCAGCATGTCACAAAACAAGATGCATTGTGGGACATGTAGTTTATGGGCAACCTGCTTCTGTAAAGTGGCATGTAACCGTATAATAAACGTTATATTCTTTGCAAGCTCTTGCGGGGCCACATAAAATGAAGTCGCGGGCCGGATTTGGCCCCCGGGCCTTGAGTTTGAGACCCCTGGTTTAAGGTGACCTGTTAAAGATTATTGTTAAACAAATGGCCAAGAAAAAAAACGCAAAGGGAAAATCTAAAAACAAAGTGTAAACTAAATACCAGGACTGAAAATATAATGCAATCCTGTGGTAAATAACACCTTACAAAGTGTATAGTCCTGAACGGCCTGTTGACCTCGCTCTACTCGACTAATCAATGATAACCCTCGACCCTCGGATGCAAATGGTTATAAGGTTAAACTAAAACAGATAAAGAACTCTACTCATTTTCAATTTGAGTTTATGCTACACTTGAGTAATACTTGTGTGTGTGCCTCATGGTGGAATACAGTAAATGTTTTGGTTGAAATGTAATCTTTCTAAATTGAATCCTGACATTTCTGTATACATTTTTAAAGATTAGTCGTCACTTGAAACACAACACTTCCCGTGACACTGACAGCCTTACTTTACCAACTACTTAGGAGTTCTAAGTTGTTTTTGAAACTATCTTAAGTCCTTTTCAAGAGGTTGGTGTTGCATGTTAAACAGGCTGAACTGTGGCAATGGCTCGAGGATGTGCAGCAGTGTTGTTGAAGGCACAGGGGGGTATGTTGTGTCCTCCTTAGGTTGAGACCGGTCCATTTGAACCCTGCGGTCTCTATCGGCTTATTGTTCGGCTCTGGCTGCGTCCCTCTCCAGTGATGTCACAGCATTCCAGGGAGCGGATAAATGAGTTAGTGTTAGGGCAGATGAGCAGCATCGTGAATGCTGCTGCTAGTAGTGGGTCGAAGGGCACAAGGAGCCTTTAGCACTGCAACTGTGCAAACCCTCACCAGAACACCTACACGCCTCCTCCGAGCCCTCGGTTCACTCAGTTTGTTGTAAAATATGACGACTCTTATGAGGTATAGCCTTCAGATCCAAATAGATACATTTCAATAAGATGGAGAAGGTATTTTTAGATTTCAGGGTTTTCTGTTCGTCAGTCAACTATCCTGCTGTATAAGTCAACTTAGCAAAGACATGTTCATGGACTCATGTGGTTACAAGTATGTATTGGATGGCTTGTGTTTTAACCAAGCAATACTTTGCCCTTGCACCTAATATTTGAGAAGACTTAAATTGGTAATTTAAGTCCATTTCCTGACCTAAAGCATCCCTGTCTGAGTCAATGAAAGTGAACCTTAGTGTTGGTAGGAATTTTCAAGAAGTCTTTTTTTAAGCCTGGAGATCTATTGTAGCACACTTCATTTGTGCTGTTCGCCAAGGCAGAAGAAAAGGTTGATATCCTATCTAGGATTAAATGTGTTTGTTTGTGTGATTCTTTTACAACTAGTCTGAATGCTTAAGGCTGGAAATACCCTGCTGAAGTCATTGGGCTTCTTGCTTTAGTGTTGGGATCAGGATGTTGTTATAAAGATACATTTCTCAAAGGACTTATTACTCCTCATACAAGATTCATGCTTTATCTATGTTTTCCGTCATTACCCGTAAGGTAGCTTGATTTTTACTGGAATTATTAAGAGGCCGGACGGAAGTGTTTTAAGGTACATCTGAATAGGAAACATATCTTGATCTCGCTTAAACAGGTAACGGTTAATGGTGTGAAAAATAACTGGCAACCAGGTGTATAGAGAGTATACAGTGTGACTACAGTTATTTTACTTACATTTGGGACAAAGTTGACAATGTGTCAATTGCAGATATGTTGTCCACTAACAAGGAACAGACCGCATATAATGCTTTAAAACATGTGGTTAAAAGCAATGGCATGTGACTGGTGACAAGACAGAAACGTCAGCATTAGTATAACGGGAAGGAAAAAAAGAAATGAGTGTTGTGAGTGTGTTTTCTATCTCCTGTCCATTTCTGTCTGGGGTTAGTTACTCTTCAAATGTTGCACATGATAGATAGTGTGACCTATTATGCTAGACTGCAAAACCATTAATCAGCATACTGAGAAGAATCCTAATAATGTTGTCTCTTCTTTACAGATTGTCAAAATGTTGCATTGAGTAATGCACCGAGTGTTGATATTCATGATGGTGGTCTGGGGGGTGCACGGATGCACCAATTCAGGCAACTGCCCCCCGACCCTGACGCCCAATTCCACCTCCAAGGACTTCTGTTATTCCGCCCGGATTCGCAGTTCAGTGCTGCAAGGTTTACCTTTTGGGGGGGTGCCTACAGTCCTTGCCCTTGACTTTATGTGCTTTTTGGTGAGTCTTTCTTTCATTTCTTATCTTCAAGTGTCAGAATTGAGGTAAAACACTTAGAAGAATGTCTTTTTAAATGATAACACTCTCAAGGAGTTATGCAACCTTTCTCTGTAATGTAAATAAAAGGACTAGGTGTGTGTGTGTGTTGACAGTCACTGTTTATGTTGTACTTGTAGGGGCTGCTGGTTGTATTCTCCTTCCTGAGAAAAGTAGCGTGGGACTATGGGCGCCTCGCTCTGGTGACTGACGCTGACAGGTAACTAGAAAACATTGCACCCTTAGGTCCACATCACAGTTTTTTACATGTTATACCTGCTGAATTCACAGCTAATAATTGTTTGGAATAGTTAACTGTTTGGAAAAGTGTGTTAACAACAATAACCAACCTAAACAATTTTGTTTGGTAAAAATATGTTTTTGTAAATTGTTCCTCAAATGTTTGATAACTGTGTTGACTTAAAATGTATCCCCTCTCATAAAAATGCTTTGTTTAACATCTTGATCCTTATGTGATGTCAGGCGTTTTACAGTTGCAGGAGCAACAGGCATGCTAAGGTTTAAATGGAACTTTCGGTTGAGCCTGTGTGACAAGCAGCAAGTCAGGAGCCTGAACCCAATGCCTCTGCTTGACACAGAGCCATTGTTAGGCATTGATATGATTTAACTTTATTTAGAAAAGTGTTCTGTGTTCAACAGGGACACATTATGAAAGAAGCCTTGTGGCTGCTGACCCCTATTGATTTATCTGTAAAACACACGTGTTATCAGTGTTTGATCAGTAATTGGCAGAGGTGTGGACTCGAGTCACATGACTTGGACTCGAGTCACAAATTTGATGACTTGAGACTCGACTTGACAAAATCACAAAACACTTGCAACTCGACTTGGACTTGAACACCAATGACTCGGGACTTGACTTGGACTTGAGCCTTCTGACTTGAGGTGACTTGATACTCCAACATGCCGATCGCGAGCTGCCGTTAGAAGAGCAGACTCCCGTTGGGGAGAGCAGAATCTTCAGCCTCTTGCTGAGAATCCTTGCAGGCAGGGGCGGGTCTTTATTTAGCTGGGCCACCATGCGGCCAATCATATGCGAGGACACACTAGGATCATACCATTATGTGAAAGAAGGGTGGGGGGCACAGCATGTGTAGTGGTACAGGCCAGCTGCACGGGGAGACGGGGAGCCGGATTTAAATGTAAGCGCGTCGGAAAAAGTCAAGAAATGAGCGAAAACCAAAAAAAGAAGCAGCATCTGGCTGCTTTGCAATGATATTGGAGAAAGAAAAGCTGAGTGCAGGATTTGTAAAATGGTTTTTGGTAACCACTCAGGATTTATTGTCAGAGGTGGGAGAAGTTCAGACATTTAAAAAAGTTACAATCAGGGTTCCCGCAGGGTCTTAACAAGTCTTAAATTTGATAATCTGAATTTAAGGCATTAAAAAGGTCTTAAATATGATTTAGAAGGTCTTAAAAATTATCGGATTTGAAAAGTACTTCTGTGTTGCGATAGCGTCTAAATGTGTTTTGGGGGAAATGTCCGGGCTGCAAAGTAACCAGTACGGTAATAGCCTTTCAGTTCCCCCCAACAATTTGTATTGAATTAAATCAACATGGAACCAGTAATCACTAACTTTGTTTCCCCCGGCCCTTATTGGAGAACACCCAGCTAGTAACCTAGCAACCAAGCTTCAGCTCATGTAGCCTATCTTCGAATCTACATAAAAATTAATATGGGGAAGTGTCAGTTCAACCGTATTTGGTTGGAAAACATCTCATTTAGTGCTTGGTTGAAACCAGTGGAGGGGAACGTGTTTGAAGCCCGCTGCACCTTTTGCAAAAGAAATTGGCGTTTGTTTTGCTAATGTAGCGTTAGCTAGTGGAGCAGCTCCCACAACAACACCGGGGGACCTCCGGGCGAAGTTTGGGTCTACATCAACCCTAAAAGCGGAGGTGCTGTAAACGCTAAATACCGCAGCTAAACACCAATGATACAACAGCAACGATGAAATAGTGTAGCCAAGCCTTTCTTTCACACACAGTGACGTCACGAGCTACCCACAATGCAACGCGCGCCATATATATATAAATATGCCATTTTCCTGGAGGTGCAAATATCCTGAAAGTGCAAATATAAACAGCTAGCTAACGTAGCCAGGCAGAGCGCACTAGGTTATTTTTCTGAATTAACGACCGAAGAAATCGCTGCATGTCTTCGGATTACATCTCTGGATTTGAGGGGTGTGCTCTAGGTCGTTACCAGCGTAAACTAGAGCTGTGTGGGTTGTCGGATTGCCCTTACAGACTGCCTGCAGATGTATGGAAAAAAGAACCTTGAAAGTGGCCTTCGATTTTGGCTGCATCTACGTTTAAAACAAATAATAATTTGAACAGTATCTTTTTAACTGTTGATTACCCTGAACGTATAATTCAACTGAAAAACCAATACAAACATTAATTAAATAAATTATACATTACTAAAAAATTAATTAGATCAAATATGTTGTAGTGCACTGTCACAACCTAGCAAAGCAAAATAATCGTTTTTTTCGATTATGTTGTTTTCGTAATTGTGGCAGGCCAAAATCCAGAGGTGTGGACTCGAGTCACATGACTTGGACTCGAGTCACCAATTTGATGACTTTGGACTCGACTTGACAACATCACAAAACACTTGCGACTCGACTTGGACTTGAACACCAATGACTCCGGACTGGACTTGGACTTGAGCCTTCTGACTTGAGGTGACTTGATCATTTAATTCAGAGGTCTCCAACGCGCCGATTGCGAGATGCTGCTAGAAGAGCAGACTCCCGTCGGGGAGAGCAGAATCTCCAGCCGCTTCTACTCTTGCTGTGAATCCATGCAGGCAGGGGCGGGACTTTATATTGGTGAGCCACCATGCGGCCAATCATATGCGAGGACACACTAGCATCATACCATTATGTGAAAGAAGGGTGGGGGGCAGATGCTTCAAAGACAGCATAGTGGTACAGGCCGGCTACACAGAGCGACGGGGAGCCAGATTTAAATGCAAGCGCGTCGGAAGAAGTCAAGAAATTAGCGAAAACCAAAAAAAGAAGCAGCATCTGGCTGCATTTCAATGATATTGGAGAAAGCAAAGCTGAGTGCAGGATTTGTAAAATGAAAATAACCTTCAGAGCAGGGTTTTCTTTTGTTAACCACTCAGGATTTATTGTCAGAGGTGGGAGAAGTTCAGATCTTGTACTTGAGTAAAAGTACTTGAGTGTAGGAATACTCGGTTACAATAAAAAGTCCTGCATTCAAAATGTTACAAGTAAAAGTACAAAAGTATTAGCATCAAAATTACCACCTACAGAGTGAGATTCAGGTGTTCTTTTCCCCATTTTTAGTCATATTTAGTCACCTTCATCCTGTTTTTATTAATCAAGTTTTAGTCGACTAAAAGTCTGAGCATTTTAGTCAAAGAAAACTAATTATTTTAGTCTACTTTTTGTCAATGAAAACTGTCGAGTCTTTTTTAGTCATCAGATTATATAGAACATTTCAGTCAAACTAGTCTAGCCAAAACCAATAATTTGTCATTTTAGTATATATAAATAAATAAGATTATATCTTGTCCTTATTTGATGAAAAACACAGGTTGAATGATTACGAAGCTTTGCAGAGAGTATCTGCTCAGGTTTGTGGTGTTATGGCCACATTGCTTCCCTTCTGATGAAACAATGCATTCGCTTTTTTCTCCGCCTCATTGTAGCGAAAATGGGCCCAAATATCACACAGACTTTTTCGTTGTCAGTCATTTTTACGGACAGGATCGTAACATTTCCGTCATAATCCATTATTACCCGTCGAGTGCACAATTTATCAATCACTCGCGCTGACGGGGGGTATTCGGTTAACGCGAGTGCGACCACTGCTCCCAAGCCCTGTTGTTGCCATTTTATTTTCTGTTAAATAAGGTTAGTTAGACCCGAGTCTTCCTGACAGTTCATATTGTGCCGCTGCCCGGTGTAATTCAAATGTACCGCTGCGCGCAGCACAGACAAACAGCTGCTGCCCAGCCGCAGCACCGGAAATGGAACTGCTGGGAGAAAAACTGACTATCAGAGATGTAACGTTATCTTTGATAATATTTCGTCTCCTCATTTTTCGTCAACGAAAGTAAAGAGAGATTTTGGCATAGTTTTTATTTAGTGAACTACATTTTCGTCTCGTCACTTTTCGTCAACGATATTGCATGATGATTTCGTTACAGTTATTGTTTACTGCCGTCGGTGCCGCTCGTCATCGTCTCGTTTTCGTCATGGGGAAAAAAAGGTCGTTGACGAACATATTTCGTCAGAGTTTTAGTCAACGAAATTAACACTACACAGTGGAAATAAACATTCTGTCACCTCAACATCAGGGATCTTATACATTAAACTCCTTCTGAATCAAACCGTCACGGTAGCCTTACCTTACTGATCCCTCTTCAAATAGAAAAAAACATGTTACTTTACCAGCAGAGAGAAAATGGATTATTAAATTATTAATGTGACTAATAAAGAGCGGTTTGATTATTAAGAATTATTCTGTTGATCGATGTCATTACATTTGGTGAAAAGCACATAATGACTTGTTAAAGACTCGTTTTGTCAAAGTTTAGGACTTGGACTTGACTTGAACTTGCCCATCCTGATTTGAGACTTGACTCGGACTTGAGCGCAAAGACTTGAGACTTGACTCGGACTTGAGCGCTGAGACTTGAGACTTGACTCGGACTTGCAAAACAATGACTTGGTCCCACCTCTGGTAATTGGCCCTTGGTGGCTATTCATACTAGATGCTATATGACCCTAGACTATTCAGTGTCCTTATTCTAAAGGGTAATGTTAGTTTTGTGAAGCAAGCATCACAAGGGTGACACTCCAGACAGGAAGTCTGTCAGCAGTTTCACTTTTGATGGCAATAATGCACTCTGACATTGTCATGCTTTGCCACTTGTGTCATGGTCTGTTCACCTTGAGATAGAAAGGACAGACTGCTGTTGCAATAAGCCTGAAATGGAAAGAAACTAAACCAATGAAACCATTATTTGATGTCGTATAACCATTTTTTAAAAATATATTTATAATGATATTTATATATAGAGGTGAGGACATTTCCTGATATTGCTGCGAGTCAAACCCCCATACTGGGCAGCAGAGGCCCCTTATGGGCCGCCAGCTGTAACCACTGAGTATCCGGCAACCCAGAAACCATTATTTATTCAAATCAATTTACTGCACCACTTAAAAGCCACTGTCTGCATCCAAGCCCAGTGGAATGTGGATTTTATGATGATATGCAGCCAGATATATTGGTATAATTTGAGACTGATGTCTGCACATTTATCAAATAATAAGAATGGTTATGGAATCGGTCAACATGGGCTGATGCAGTGCTCCTTTTTAAACTTTTTAACTCATGAGATGAAACAGGATAATCAAATTGGGGAGAGAAGAAGCTCAGACATTGCTAAAGACCTCTTTGACTGTAAACCCTGCAAAGTATGTGACACAGTGCTCCATCACCTACATCCCCCCGCTGTGTCTGTGGGATCTTGCAGCTCCACTATTTTTGCAGCTGCATGTGAGCAGAGAACGGGGTTGCAGCGTGGTGGGAGGATGGGAGGGGGTGGCAGCATGGGACACTTTGTAACAGACAGGAAATGTAGTTTAGTTCTGAAAAGTAAATACACTGAACAAAAATATAAACGCAACACTTTTGTTTTTGCTCCCATTTTTCATGAGATGAACTCAAAGATCTAAAACATTTTCTATATACACAAAATAACCATTTCTCTCAAATATTGTTCACAAATATGTGATAGTGAGCACTTCTCCTTTGCCGAGATAATCCATCCCACCTCACAGGTGTGGCATAGAGGTAGGGTAATGTTGTGAATCGAGTGGCCCATGGTGGTGGTGGGGTTATGGTATTGGCAGGCGTATGTTATGGACGACGAACACAGGCCACTCGATTCACAACCTTACCCTAACCCTACCCCTACCCCTCACACCAGATACTGACTGGTTTTCGGACCCCCCAGACCCCCCCAATAAAGCAAAAATGCACGTTTCAGAGTGGCCTTTTATTGTGGCCAGCCTAAGGCACACCTGTGCAATAATCAGGCTGTCTAATCAGCATCTTGATATGCCACACCTGTGAGGTGGGATGGATTATCTCGGCAAAGGAGAAGTGCTCACTATCACAGATTTTTTTCAGATTTGCGAACAATATTTGAGAGAAATGGTTATTTTGTGTATATAGAAAATGTTTTAGATCTTTGAGTTCATCTCATGAAAAATGGGAGCAAAAACAAAAGTGTTGCGTTTATATTTTTGTTCAGTGTATAACCTTTACTAGGAAGACTTGTCAATCAAGTAAAATGTGTCTGAGCTACTGAGGACATGATGCTCAACTTAAATAAATGCAGAGTTTATTATAGCATAGGTCATAAATACCTCTAGATTTTCTGTATTATGTATAGCAGAATGAATAGCACCCTTCATTGGTATGCCTGTGGTGTAATATGCTTCCTCAGTGTTTCTATGAACCAGCACCCTAACTGGCCAACAGGGCCATTCCCCCTTAACTAAGCTGAATGGCTTTGTTTTGCTTTTATTTTCACCAGAAGAATGGATCAACGATACAGTCGGCTGGATGATCGGGAATAGTATGTTATCGCTCCATATCGTGGACTCACTGCCTGTTTCTTCTCTCCTTTCCTCTCGCTGTAGTTAACCGAACTCATACCTCTTGTCCACTCTGCCCAGGCCGCTGTGGGTTTCCGCCTGTTTTCCACTCTTGATGGTTTAGTTTGTTTCCCCCTTGTCCTCCAGAAGTCTGCCCGTGCCAGGCTCTCTAATCATTCTCCCTCTCCTCGTCACTGTTGTATGTCTGCTCTCGGGTGCGCCTGTCCTATCTCGCTGTCCTAATCAGATCTGTGTGTGCTAATCTCTGTGTTGACCCCCTTCTTAAGCCCCGACTTCTTCTCTGTGAACGCAGCGCATGAGCCTCACAGGCAGGATGCTTACGGGGAGAGGTAATGTTACGTAGATAGTAAACAGGCCCTGACACGGTGCAGCTACAGTAAACCCTGTGTACTTAGATCTGAGAGGAACCAACCTGACTTCTCCTAGGAATGTGCGAGAGGAGGACTGGCGGTGGATTACAGCCTCAGGCTCTCTCCTCATTCCACTAGATGTCTCTTAGAGCCCTGTGTTACGTCTTCCTTTCATGGAGTATTGAATCCTCAACTTTGTTCGAATTCCAGCAGTGCGTGGCTCATTTTCATACTCCGTTATGATTAAATTGACATCACCTCCCTGGGGAGTGCAATCAAACGTATATAAAAAGGCAGGGGTGTCAAACATATGGCCCTTGGGCCAAAACGGCCTGCCAAAAGTGTCCAATTCGGCCTCCAGGATGACTTTGCAAAGTCTAAAAATTACAAAGACTTTAACTGCCATTTATTTATTTTGTATTTATAGATTTACAATAATTAATAATTCCCACTGTAGCTTGTATGGTGGTGTTAGTTCAAGTGGTCAGGATAACTACACAGATGTGGAAATAATAATAATAAATCTTTATTTATACAGCACCTTTCATACAGCATGTGGCAAAATGGCACACATAACAAATTTAAAACAAACAACAATAAATTCCCATTAGATCAGATGTTAAGACCTTTTTTAAAACAGGTGAAAGATATGATAATAAAAACGATAAAATAGATAATGTTTCCCTCGGGAAAATACAGGAAGACGAAATGAACTGATACAACAAAATATAAAAAGAAATGAATGTAAAATAATTTCTAGATCTTGACCATTTGTGTTGATCATTAAGTAATGTTGCTCAGTTCCAGATACCTGTGACTAAATGTTGTGTGCCTTTGTAGACACACTGTGATCTGTAAGTTGTAATGCACGTGTATATGATGAACTGAGGCATACAATGGTTGAAATTGCACTTGCAAGAAATGTCAGGTTGTTCATAATATTTTGTATATAAATAGTGAATTCAATAGTGCACTAAAACAAAGGGAACAATTAGGAGTTATTTGTAGTTTATTATGCTATGACTTTATTGGTCCGGCCTGCTTGAGACCAAATTGGGCTCTATGTGGCCCGTGAAATAAAATGACAAACTCCATCCAACTGCCTCTTAATGATCACTGGGTTTCTGCTGTTTTCTGTGAGTGTTCTTCTCTGTAGAGCTTTGCCTTCTAACTCTTTATCACAACCTTTCCTCTGACAGTGATGGTGTACTCAACCCGTGTAGAGTAGACTCCTAACGCTGCATGAAATGTGGCTGCAGAGATTGAGCCTGTGCTTGACTGGTTAACCAAACCCTAATCCTGTGGCCAGCTCACGCAGGTTAAACAGGGGTGAATCTCTCCAGTCCATTTCAGGGCGTGTGTGTGTGTGTGTTTGGTGTTGTCATCTTTTCTGCACTAATTATTCCACTGTCCTGGGACACGCAGTCCTGGGACTAACATCCCTGTATGGTACATACATGGTGTTAGTTAGTTGTGTAAAATCCTGCAAATACTATGTATTGTTTTTTCTTCACACAGTGCCACTACCATGACATCAGATGCAACAGAACGCTACGAACGCCTCACTTCAGTTTCCAGCTCTGTCGACATCGATCAGAGAGACACTGTAAGTATGACAGTTTCTGATGCATTTTCTTTCATTTAAAATACACGTTGGTTCCTTGTGATAACTGTCACATCTTCACCTCTCTCCTCTCTTTCCCTTTTAGGGCTTCTGTTCCTGGCTAACTGCCATCTTCCGCATCAAGTGAGTCAACCTTCTCAAGGCTTATTGGAAATAATAACAGTTGGTAAAACATTGATTCAACTGGATATAAAATGTTTCTGGGTTTTTTCTTCATATTGCTGTCTTTTTGTGTGGTTTCTCTTTAGAGATGAAGAGATAAGGGAGAAGTGTGGGGAAGATGCGGTCCATTACCTTTCCTTTCAGCGACACATCATTGGCCTGCTGGTGGTGGTGGGCGTGATGTCGGTGGGCATCATCTTGCCTGTTAACTTCTCTGGAAACTTACTTGGTGAGTGGTTTGGAATAAACTATTAGGGGATACTTTTAGTTAAAAGTTAGTCTGTTAATGTTTGACTAGGTGAGTCTGCCTTTTCTCGTTTGTATTTCACTTGCAGCTATTATCTATTTTTGTGTACTTCTGTTGGGCTGCAGATAAGCAGCACCAGTGATGATTGACAAGTGATTATCATATTTCTTCTTTTTTTCCAGAAAACAATGCCTACAGTTTTGGGCGAACCACTATAGCAAATTTGGATTCAGGGTGAGTAATTCTTGTACCTTTACTTTATACTTCTCGAGATTCAAGGCTTTATCGTCTTGTGCACATGAGCAACAGTGTAGATATGGCAATGAAAAACTTAAGTCACAGGCTCCTCCACCAGTGCAACATATATATATATATATATATATATATATAGAACAAATAAAACGGATACGATAGTGCAAGAGAATGTTTTGAGATGTGCAAGTAAATACAAATAAAATAGAAATAGTGCAAGAAGAGTCTATATACAAGTAAATGGAGTATGATATATTAGATAAATAATTAGCAAGATGCAAACAGCTGAATGTTCATGGATATTCTTTACAGAGTTCAGGTGTTTATCGGTCTTATGTCCATGTGGAATGAAACTGTCCCGGAGTCTGGTGGTATACTGTACTTAGCCTTGAGTTGAGTCTTCACTTCCTAATGCTGTGTCACTAAATGCTTTCCCTTTATTTCCTCAGAAATGCACTAATGTGGCTGCACACCATCTTTGCATTTCTCTACCTGTTACTGACAGTGTACAGCATGCGACGGCACACCTCAAAGATGCACTACAAGGAGGATGACTTGGTGGGTGTACAATGTCTGTCACATACACTCCCTGTACGCACAGATCGCTGGGAGAATTGTGTTGCTAATTTCCTCCCCGTCTTCATTTCCCCGCAGGTGAAACGCACTTTATTTGTCAATGGAATCTCCAAATACGCAGAGGAGGCTGAGATAAAGCAACACTTTGAGTAAGCAGTCTTCAGGATCACTGATATTTCACGACACCGATAAGCCGTATGAGAGCCATGCCTGATCCTGTTAAAAGCAGCTGTCTTGTGCTGGCCCATTCGATCACACAATGACAGGCCTATATGGCTAATTGTGCATAATAAAAGCCAGATGAGCAGGATCATGCTAGTCATGTGTCAAGAGGGTCAAAGACTGAGGAGGGGGTGTTGGGCTCAAGATAAATTGCATCAGTGAAAATGGTTTCTTTGTTCTTTTCTGCAAAAATAGCCACCATGCTTTAGTACAGAAGGAACATTGTACAGGGAAAAGAAACAATTATAAAAGCATTTTACTGTTTGTGGCTGTTGCATTCATATGCTCTTTGTGAGTAGCTAATGTTATGGTGGTAGAGATATGTCATCTTTAGTAAATACATGTTGCCGGTGTCAGGAATGTGTAAGTTAAACTCTATGCCCTTCTTCAGGCAGGCGTATGAAAACTGTGTTGTACTGGAGGCTCGTATCTGTTACAATGTGGCCAGGCTGATGTACCTCAACTCTGAAAGGTAACAACAATTAACATTTAGTGCATACGTGTGTGATTGTTTAGCCATTTTGGATGAACTTGGCTTCTTTAAGTGAAGTAGCCCTTCCTCAGTTTGACACAGCTGATTTACATTTTTTGCATACAGGAAGAAGACGGAGCGCAGCAAGAAATTCTTTATTGACCTGCATGCCAAGGAGCACATTACCACCATGATCAATCCAAAACCATGCGGACATCTTTGCTGTTGCATCATTAAAGGCTGCGAGCGGGTAAGACTCATATTGAGGGACTGCGGATGGAAAGTAGCTCAAAGCTAAATCCGGCATATTTACGCTTGGCACATTTATTGTTTTAAGTGTTCATTAATGTGCAATGTCCCTACCAAATAAACGATTAAATAAATAAATATATTGTAGCTATATATCAGAGCAACACACTCCTGAACCGTGTTAACACGCTGAAATGTACAACATTTTTTGGGGAAAGATAAAGAAGGCATCTTGTTGTATTTACAGTACACAATACACCAAAACATCTATAATATATTATTATGCTCACTACAAACTAACTCCTCAAAATAAACATTCTTCATTTTTTCTAAAAAAGAAAGCTGTGGTTTGAGTGGATTTAGACTACATTAGAAGATAACCATGCAGTTGATCGTGTTTTTATTTAGTGTTATTCATTAATAATGCAATGTAAATGGCTTCTCCTTTTTAAAGGAAGAGGCAGTGGGCTACTATACCAAACTGGAGTCACAACTGAAAGAGGACTACAGGAAGGAGAAAGAAAAGGTGAACAGGAAGCCCCTGGGAATGGCCTTTGTCACCTTCCAGAACGAGTCCATCACTGCCATGTAAGTACATTTTACGTGGGGTCATATTTATGAATACACATCTGTGACGTTTAGTTTAGCAGATTATTTCACCCTCGGTAAAGTCTCTACTTTGTTTTGTTGTAATTTCATTTTCAGAATCCTAAAAGACTTTAATGCCTGCAAGTGTCAGGGCTGTCAGTGTCGCCGGGAGCCCAAGAGCTCTCAATTCAACGTCAAGCTCCACACACACAACTGGACCGTCAGCTACGCCCCTGATCCACAAAATGTCTACTGGTGAGAACACGTTCAGCTCATGTCGTCTGTCTGACAACAGGGCTAGATAAATAAAACAAAGTTTCAATATGATCTAACTCCGCACATTTGAAAGGGTGGATGCATTTTGGCAGAAGGAAGGCAAGTGCCTAAAGGGAAATCTACAGGCACAAACTTGATTTGTATCGCTTGGAATAATCACTTGAGACTTTCTCTCTCAAGATGACAAAGGATTTTTTTAGCTGTGGTGTCAGGTTACCGCGCAGCTGTGTCCATAACTGCGGGTCATCGCCCAGAGTCAATCTAACCGCTGCATCAACTCCATCCCACAGGGAGCATCTGTCAGTGGGAGGAGTCACCTGGTGGCTCCGCTGCCTGATCATCAACATTGTCCTCTTCCTCCTCCTCTTCTTCCTCACCACCCCGGCCATCATCATCTCCACAATGGACAAGTTTAATGTTACCAAACCTGTGGAGTACCTAAATGTGAGTCTTCCCTTATGAGTGCAATCAGTTCAGGTGTTCTCATCTTTGCCGAGCGTTAAGTCCATGCCATCACATCACGATTTAGGCACTCTCAATTAGTAATACAATATGTCCACCACTCTCTGATCCGTCCTCCAGAATCCAATCGTCACCCAGTTCTTCCCCACCCTCCTACTGTGGTCCTTCTCCGCCTTACTGCCAACCATCGTCTACTACTCTGCCTTCTTTGAGGCCCACTGGACTCGGTATGTTTGTCTGGAGTCAATAACTCAGCATATATATATACTGTAGTCAATTATGTATTCCTTTTTGAGGTTAAGTGTGTTCTGTCTGCCCCGTTTCTATTTTAAAGACATGTCATTATTTCCTCTGGCCTTACAGGTCAGGAGAGAACCGGACCACAATGCATAAATGCTACACTTTCTTGATCTTCATGGTCCTGTTGCTGCCCTCTCTCGGACTCAGCAGGTATGTTTTTGACTTCTTCCCTGCAACACAATGAAATGTGAACCTGCAAATGAATTCATCTTGGGCGGGCTGAGTAATTGAGCTGATGCCTTTCTCTCCTTTTGTCTTTGCAGTTTGGATGTTTTCTTCCGCTGGCTTTTTGACAGAAGATTCCTGGCAGATGCTAAAGTTAGATTTGAGTAAGTAGGAGCGTTCTCTGGATGTTCAAATGCAACACTCTAGCACTTGGAATAAAGCAGAACAGGATGAAATATTTACACCGTAACCATTTAAATACCATAAATAGTTCAAATTGTTTTATACAATTACAATTACCAATACAACATAAATCATGAAACATACAGAAATAACAAAAACAATAATAATAGTTCACATTTTGTTTGAAAAATAATGATTTAATACTGTTTTTATTTGATCCGTTTAGCCAAACCCCCTCTAGGTATAACACATGTAAAAGATTTTGACATTTCATTGGCCTCTGCATAATGCATTTCCAAACCTGAACGTAAGTCTGACTTCAGTCCTTTTGTGATGCTGACTTTTCCTTTCCTTTCAAGGTGTGTGTTCCTTCCTGATAATGGAGCCTTCTTCGTGAATTATGTCATTGCGTCTGCGTTCATCGGTAATGCCATGGATCTGCTGCGGATCCCCGGTCTGCTCATGTACATGATCCGCCTCTGCCTGGCTCGCTCTGCAGCAGAGAGGAAGAACGTCAAGAAGGTGAGTGTGACCTCATCCTTTATGGGTCCATGCAGGGCAATATATAGTGATAGTTTATAGATATCGTGACGGAAGACTACATACCGTCTTACATCTTCCATATCACAATATCTCAAAAGTGGTAACTTTACTGTAATGGCTGCATTATAATAAAGTGAGGACATTTTTCAGAAGTTACATGAGTTATTATTTGCTTTTTCCAGTTTACACATTACTAATGATTATTCATCAATAATCTCACTGTGAATATTTTATGACGGCGTCAATAGTCAACCCTACAACAACATCGGAACATTTAAAATTGAGTATTTGATCAAAAACACTACGATATTGTATTTTCTCTTTATAGCCAAGTCCATGACCTATAAGGAAGTTTGGTTTAAAAATAAATCCCTGCTTATAACACATTCCAACACAAACATCTTTTCTGGAACTTAATGGGGGAATTAAATGTCATAAAATACGAAAAGAATGGGAAGTTCTACTTTGACATTAGGTTGGAAATATTGATGTTTTTTTTATGAGATGCACGTGATCTTGCTTGTGAAAAAGGGATGTTTAGATTTTGGATTTTCTTTTAATTCTATAATTGTGTCTGTATAGCACCAAGCCTATGAGTTTCAGTTCGGGGCAGCCTATGCCTGGATGATGTGCGTCTTCACTGTAGTAATGACCTACAGCATCACCTGCCCCATCATTGTCCCCTTTGGTGAGTTCTGCCATTTATTACCCCCGCTGGGGGTCTCTGCAGTTTCACATCAAGATAGTGTGCTTATCAAATGACTGTTAGAGAAACAGACAGAGGCCGGGGGCATTCAGTGGCTCTGTGATGCATACAAAAGCTTATCCGCGTGCCTAATGAGATTTGTTCCGCTAATTGTGTTGTCCCTTCTCTGTGCAGGGCTGATGTACATGCTGCTGAAACACCTCGCGGACAGGTACAACATGTACTACGCATATCTGCCGTCCAAACTGGACAAGAAGATCCATTCTGGAGCGGTCAACCAAGTGGTGGCTGCTCCTATTCTCTGTCTCTTCTGGCTTCTGTTCTTCTCCACTGTGCGCTCCGGTAAGATGAGGACTCCATCTACAGGCCACTAATGTCCTAACACATGCCCACATTTATATGCACACTTTTATCCAAAGCATACGAAGTACATACAACTGAAGAATCCCTCCATTTCTTTCCCCAGGATTTTCAGCGGCTACATCCATGTTCACGTTCGTAGTTCTGGTCATCACAATCATTATCTGCCTCTCTCACGTCTGCTTCGGACACTTTAAATATCTCAGTGCTCACAACTACAAGGTAAGAAAATCATCCTCCTGTGCATATTATTCCTGTTTCCTAAACTCCGCAGTATTTGACACTAGGGTTATACTCAGCTGCTTATGTAAAATGCATGTTTTTCCTTCCTAGATCGACGACCAGGAGATAGACGGGCGGTTGGAGAACGGGCGTCCGCCGTGCGTTACTACAACCAACAAAGCAGGAGTATGTATTCATTTATGTTTATTTTATAACAATATAAGCCTCAATATCAAACAGTGGAATGAGATGGGACATACTTCTCACTTTCATTCTTGTTTTTTATATTTTAACAACTTTCAAAAGTTTCTGTTCATTCTATCGTGCTAAACTGGCTATAGGGTGAACTATCAGTAACCATATGTCAATAGAATTAACTTTTTTGTTGTATGGAGATCTTAACACGAAGCAGAACATAATTAACCTTACTTTTTCTCCCCTACAGCAAATGTACATAGCTGAGGTTCTCCAAGACCCAAATTCAGAGGGGGGGTCAGGCAGTGGAGAGGAAGATGGCCAGGGGTCCTCGCAGGACGAGGAAATAATCAATGTGGAAAATGGCTTGAATGAGGACTTCCAGTCTGGTGAGGACAGCCTCATTGAGAATGAAGTGCGACACTGATACTGACTGGAACAGTTAAAAACCCCCTAAGTTTAACTTGAGGAGTGCACTGAAATTATGTGAATTTAACTAGGAACTGAACCAACAGTTCTCCAAAGCATCTCAACCTCCATCGAGGGACTTTACACTAACCTAAGCACACTGTCTACTAAGGATTTAATGGATTGTCGCTCAAGGACTCTTGCATTTCCTTCACTGGATCTCACCAAACCACATCTTCTGTCTGTGTACCTGCAGAGGGAATCTACTCTGAAAAGGCAAGGACGGCGACATGATGTCCTTCTGCCCCGAAATAGCTGAGGAAAGCCCCAAACACTGCACATGGACTCATGAAAGAAAGACACTAATGCACAAATGAAGCATAGTTTGCCTTGTTTTGTAAGGGGACTGATATTCTGTGTGTATTTCCCTAAACATATTGCACTTGAATGAGAGAACCTGTCCTATAAGCTCTACTTTCACTAAGGTACTGTAGTACAGCATGCCTTCAAAGTTCAAATGGTGGAGGGATGTTCCTAAAATCCTTTGCCAGTATTTCTAATTGTCTGCACTAAATGCTTCCCCCGAATAAGCAGCTGGATTTGAGACGAGAACAAGTGATTTCACAGCAGACAGCTTGGTCCGTACAAATGTGATGTTCTCAAAATAGTTCTTCCAATTCCATAAAAGCCTTTAGAAAATAAACAAAGAAGATAGAAATTGCTACTAACACTCCTGGATGCTACGACACTGTACAGCTACAAAACTGGATTTGTAAAATAGCCTTTTTTTTTGACATGGTATTTATCTGTAGGCATTGAATTTGAAATGCTATCAAGCTTGATACATCCCTACACTTTGGAAGAATATAACCCATCTCTTGGCACACTACATTCATCTTCCGTTCATTCTCTGAGCCTGAGTTGGGACTGCTGTTGGACTGCTGCTACTGATGTGGCCCTGGTGAAGGGAACCCCCCCCCCCCCCCCCCCCCCCCCCCCCCCCCCCCCCCCCCCCGGGCTGCAGCTGGAGGACTGGAGGCCCGGAGCCTGCTGATCCTTCTGTGATGCTCAGAGGATGAAGAGAACAGCCTTTGTTTTTTTTTGTTTTTTTTGTTCCACTTCATATGATACTGGACTGATTCTCTTAATTTGTTGTCTTCCATTTGTATCTCTTTGTTCACATGTTTACGTCTTCATGGAGAGATTTAGAAATTAGCATTGAGTGTTCTACTGATTTATGAATAAGCTAATCTATATCTCATCACTCAGTCTTCTGCCAGGTCCTCTCCATTTATATCATGTAGGTAGCATTTTGTTCCAGTTGTCATCCAGCATTGTTATGGTTTCCCCATTTGCAATTACTCAAGAGTTGTATAATGTTTAGCTCAAATTGTGTAATTTCTGGTGACAACTTATCAGATCTTAGGCTTGGCCGAATAACTCTCAATACTACTATGCCTCCCCCATTGAAAGCAAATTGGAAGATATATGCATTATGTTGCTTCATGAGTTGTGATAAAATTTGCCCTCTATTGTACATTCCATTTGCAGATCCAGTTACTAGCATTGTCAGGCCTCCGTCAGAGCTATAGTAACTTCCAGATCTGCCTCAGCCATATCAAACAGCTTCTTTTCAGGAATCAGGTAGACTCAGACAACATCACAAACACAATTTAACAATTTATAATTTAAAAACAAAGTGCTTACACAGTTAGGACCTTACTCAGGATTTATCAAGCTTCTTGTTTTTGTCATTTCAGTTTTTCCTAAGTAAAGATGACACCATGAGCTTCCCTAAAAAAGAGGATTGTTGGTAGAGCAAGGCTGCAGACAAAGCACCACTATAGTGTGCCACTGTGGATGAATTGTTGTTTTTGGGCCATTTATATAAAACTTATTATCCAGATGCTCAGAGAACCACTGTGGGAAATGTGCACTAATCTCACTTTCACTTGTATGATCGACAGAGAAGGGCCCGCCCCCTGTGGGTGTAATGATGACAATGGTGAACCTAAATTGTTTCCATAATTTTTCCATGGGTATATTGGCACCATATATGGGTAAATTATTATGGTACTAACGAGAGAGTTGTTTGACACCCTTGAGTCTGGTGCTCTTCTAGTCATGATAAGGTGATTTTATTTTTATACCTCTTCATTTTTATACCTCAGAGATGTCATGAAATCTCTAAATGTGTCCTGTCTAAATCTAAATCCACTGCCCGGCTCTGAGAGAAATACCTAAAAATCGTATAATGTCTAATATCTACAGTGTTTAAACGTTGAATGTAGGTTCATTTCAAACCTTTTGGTAAGTTAAGTGCGATCGCTGTATTTACACAGCTTCAACAGGAGGGTTCACTATAGCTAACCAGCAATTAAAGTGTCATACTACAGAACTTGATTGTGTCCAGTCCCATCATCATGGCATTTCATTTGTCAGTCTGCAACGATTTCCACTACTTTTTTTTTTTGTGTGTGTAATTCCAAGTCTAGGATCCTCATGAGTCCTTTTATTTTAGATTGTGTTTATAAGATCTGTATAGACGGTGGGAAATGGATTGTTTTTCTGAAAAGCTAGGCACTTTCTAATAGAAGTTCTCAGCTTGTTCTACTGTACTATGTACTCAGAATGGGTAGTAAAGTGTCTGTGTATCAAACTGTGCACAATTAGAATGTGTCTTTGTGTGCTTGCCTTTTATAGTTTTACATTTTTCTAGATAGGAAGAGTAACAATAGCAGATCTCTGCAATTGACAGTCTCATTTTATTCTTTCCAAAGGGCTGTCTGTGCTACGGATATATACTGTGCTCCCACCCCCCCCCAGCTCTTTGAACAATAAATCTGTATTTAATCAAGTTTGACAACAATAGTTTCATTTTAACTATCAATTATTATAATCACTAAAAGATGAGAAATAACAAGTTGACTGATTAATTCACTTAAGGGTTTCGCTGCTACAGACTTACTTATTCTAGTATGACCAGTAGCTTATGGGGAGTAATGTCAAAAACTTTAAAATGTTAAAACTTCTTAAAGTATATCAACATTTGATAACATCACACTGCAATTCCAACATAGTGTCACAGTCAATTAAACCTCACAAAATGTATTTAAGAATGAACACATTCATTTGGTCTTTTTTTGTGCCACCACTATTTAAGCTCGTTTTTTTTGCATTGCGTTTTGAGAGAACTGTCTTAAAAATTATACTTTTTATATTCTATACTAACTAGAAACAGCATAGACCACTCAACATATCATCCATATTTATTTTGCATCATGTCTGAGTTATTTGGTTTCCAGTGAGAACACAGAAAATACTTTAATGTGCTTAGAAATATTGAGTATTATTCTGGTTGTCAACACTTGGAGCAAAAGTTAGTTCCTGTATTGTAGGCTTGTTGGTGGCTTGACAAGATAAAAACAAATAGCTTTTTTTAAATTATTTACAAATAATGGTATCATTTTGAAGACAGGTTCGACTTAACCTAAGACCACTAAGAATAACCCTAGTTTTATGGTTCTGACCCTGATGTTGGAAAACACAGACTAAAACTACATTGAATGTTGGCACAGAAAATATCATGTTTGTAGGTAAAGATGGATTTTGATTGGTAATCTAGGAATGGAGGTAGATGATTGGCGGACCGCGATGGGGGCGGGGCTGCAGTTCCCAGTATACACACTGGGTGCTGCTTGAGAGGGAAGTGCTGCTGTGGTGCGACGTGGAAAGGCAGAATGGCATTTATGTCTTTCGTAATCAGACAAGTGAAATCCAGAGACACAATAAGAACAGAATGCCAGCTTCCAGCAGGATATAACTCACATATGCACACTGACTCACCTCTGTGAAGAATAACTGTCGGTCGTCATGGACGGAGGGTTGACTATCACTTTTATATCGGTGGCGATGTTTGTAGGTACTTTTGTACTTGGATTCATCCCACTGTTGTTCAGGCTTAACGAGGTAAGTGTTTGTTTTTCTTTTTGAGATTTAAACTATACTCAAAGTATCCTATCAAGATGACATCAATCTTGAATCAAACTTTATAGACATTGAAACTGCAGTCTTTTTATTGTGCCATCAAAACATACACATGACTATTACTAAGATGTACACCCGTAGATGATGATGATTTATGTGTTTGAATGAGAAGGATTGCTTATTGTCATGAGAAACTTGAGAAATCGCTCCGGTTCAGCCTTTCAAATAAATCCCTGTGGGGAGGGAACACTGCTCAGCTGAACATCACATGTCTCTCCTCAGAAAAGCCTGCAGTTTGTCTCCATCCTGGGGGCAGGACTGCTGTGTGGAACAGCGCTGGCCATCACCATCCCTGAGGGAGTGGGTTTACTGGAGGAGTCATGGAGAGGTGAGCAGAACATGCCATAAAATCCATAAAACAAATGTCCATCTGTCAAATGTGGCTTGTACATGTTTGATTGTGACCCACCACTCATTAGATTACCATTGTGTTTTTGGCTGGAGAGTGAAGCACATCCACCAGCCACTTAACAGCATTTAAATGGTGCCAATTTCGAGTCCTATATTTATTTGTAGTACTCTTTCACTCCCATGTCGTTAGTTGTCTTGCCAACATGATTACCCATAATCGGTGCTGTCCTCAACCTCCAAATGCACACCTGTGCTTGATTGTAACCCCTTGAGATGAGTGATGAGGCACATGGTGATGAAAGCAGGCTCAGCGCTCTTAGTGTATGCTGCTCTGCCTTGTTGTTCCTCTATGTGGATTTGATCAAAAGCTATTCCTGTGCTTCATCCTCTCTCTGCAGCATCCTCTTCCTCCTCTGATGTGCCATCCGGTCTGAATGCCAGTGAGAAAAATGAAAATGTAACTACCACTGATGGTCCACCTCGGTTTCTCATTGGGATGGCTCTAACTTTCGGGTTCACCTTCATGTTTGTGGTGGACCAGATCGGAAGTTACTTCTCCATGCCTGGCAAGTTGGCATTTTTATTCAAATTAAAAATCAGAATTCCTTTATTTGTCTAACAACTGGGAAATGTATAACAGCGGAAGTATAGTGCAGACTTAAATAAAAAGCCCACATTAATAATTTAAAAACAATAGGGTTAAAAACAAAATAAGTAAGTAGTAGAATGTGAACTATTCACATCTTTTAAATGTATCACTTCATGTGCAACTTCTTTCTTTTTTTTCCTTTTTTTTTACAGGATGAGTGGGGGTAAAATTACATTACATTCAAGATTTCATGACAAAAAAAAAAAGAATTAGCTACAAAACTTAAATGAGATAGTACCAATTAATACTTCATCCCCACTCATTTTTTCAAAATAAACAAACACTGACCAAACCTCCTCCCACATGCCTCCCTTCCCAAACCGACACACACACACACACACGAAAAACAAGCTTGAGATGTTTAAGTGTTCCGCAATATCTCCGTATTTTGGGTGGTCCTGTGGCTCATCTCGTCTACAGAGCCTCGTAAATTGTGTTCCATATATGTTGAATTGTTTTTCCTTGTTACTGTCTATTGACATGTGCAATTTCTTATTTCAGGGAGAGCGTCTCTTTTGGCTAACAGTGTCGGCATCACAGCCACTTTGGGGCTGGTGATTCATGGTGCAGGTACACAGCACAATCTCACTATCTCTGTTGCCTTGTGTTTACCTAACGTACAAAACATCTTTCAAGGAAACATCCTTGCTGCAAATCAGTGGAAATGTTCATTAAGACTATTTTACCTTTTATTGACCTCTTTCTTTTGCAGGCTGAAGCTTAACCTAATTGTCCCACGTGTGAAATTTGGCATTTGGCAGAAAACAGAATATCGAACCAGACTTATTCATCAGTTTGATGTAATGCCTTTCTATGATTTTGTGAACATTAAAGGTCCCCTATTATACTGTTTTTCATCAATATATGATAGGTCTCAGATATATATACAAACATGTCTCTGAAGTGTTTGGCTCGAAATACCAAACAGATTGTGCATATCATCATCCCATAAACCCCTCTGTTTCAGCCCTGTTTCAAAAGTGCTGATTTTGTGTCTGTGACTGTTAAACACCTTCACTTTTGAAAGAACATCCATAACATTCATCTGTTTGCAGCATATATCAATATTCCAATTACCAATGACTATTCTGCACTGTTTCTATTTCTATTATATTATATTTTATTTACTTGCACTATAATCTGTTTGACTGTGTTGCACTGTTGGAGGAGCCTGTGACCTAAGATTTTCATTGTCATAACTACACTGTAGCTATGTACAAATGACAATAACAGCCTTGAATCTTGAGATGAAAATAAGGATCCACGCCCCTCTGCGAGATATTTGTTTTTTAAAAAAACACAATGGTGCTTTAGGAGGAGATACAGGTAACAAGGTGGACGGGTGTTACCTTGGTTGGTTATTGGCTAATGGTTACACAACCCTAAAAAACATTGTGACATCACAAAGTGGCCAAAATTTGATCAGCTCATTTTCAGACAGGTTTTTAAATAAATAGATCAGGACAAAAAGAGAGGGGGTCTTTGTCCCTGAAACTTTCAGAATCTCTTTACACAGAGGGGACACATGTTTTATGTATAAAAGACTTGAAAAAGTGGATTTTGCATAATAGGTATCCTTTTACATGTGTTTGTTTGCTTGAAGCTGATGGATTTGCAGTGGGTGCAGCTGTAGCCTCGGGGCAAGTCACAGTGCAAGTTATAGTATTCCTAGCTGTGATCCTACACAAGGTGAGTTTCCTGAGAGAACCTGTCAGTGAGAAACATGGTATCCAAATCAATACTCAATAGAAATAATATTAACTCCTGATCTAATATCCTAGGCACCTGCTGCTTTCGGGTTGGTCTCCTTCCTGATGCATGCAGGCCTTGAAAAGAAGCACATTCAGGGACATTTGCTGGCCTTCTCAGCTGCAGCGCCCGTACTTGCCATCACCACTTACTTCATATTACATGCAGTAAGAAAGCCCCAACAGCCATTTTGTGTCGTGTCGTACAGTTTGACTTCAGTATTATTTGATTTGATGTGATGTGTTTTGTGTCCGCAGTCTGGCAGCTCCTCTCAGAATCAGCTCAGCGCGACAGGAGTGGGAATGCTCTTCTCGGCTGGGACGTTCCTCTACGTGGCCACAGTGCATGTTCTCCCCGAGATCAGCAGTAGGAGGACGGGCAAACCCTCATCTGACCCCCATCAGTACTCTGGAGCTGAGGCCCACCATGAGCGATATCTGGGGCTCCTGGAGAGCCTCACTTTGATCCTGGGGGTCGGGCTTCCTATGGTGCTGGCCCTTGGGCTGCATGACGACTGAGAAGGAAACATCAGGAAAAGTGTAGTGCAAAGGTCACAGTGTCACCACACCTCAAAGGAAAACACCTGTCCCTTTTCACTTCAAGTATGGCAGAATGACTGGACAAGATGTGTAGAGAAAGAGAGTTTACCTCGCTGTGTTTTAGTCTCAGTCTGTTTGTGTATCAAAGGAGCTCTCCAGTGGGTCTAAAAACCTGATAGCTAATATATTTCCTCTGGGGAGGTTTCCATTCCAAGACTGAAAAAAGGCGCTATTTGTTGTTTGAAGTTTGAATACAATAAGCCTTATACAGGCCCTTTCATCATCACGTCACAAAGATACGGAATTTTTTTTCGTTTCAAAGGTGAAATCCCAGTAACTCAATATATTTACAGCAGAGGTTCTCAAAGTGCGGCCCGCGGGCCAATGGCGGCCCTCGGAAATGTTTCTGGCGGCCCGCGATAGTTAATGTGACACGCTGAAATGCATGCGTTATATTTGAATCCTCCATGGTTGTATCTAGTAAGAATTAGAATGGAATTTAAGAATGGTAAAACTGCGCCCCCTGGGTTGTCATTCCTAAATTATGAATGACAGCTTGTGGAAAGCTTGCTAGACTACTGGTTGCATGGCAACTAGGCATCTCGCGAGTTGCGGTAATTGGTTAGTACAATAAAGAAAGGATTTGTTTTGGAATTATTTTGTGTTCCGTTTTTTCTTGGGCGGCCCTCAATCCAATATTGGGTACCTAAATTGGCCCTCACTCATCAAAACTTTGAGAACCCCTGATTTACAGGATCAACCTGTAACCATAACTGCTCGTTATGATCACTGTTTAATGTTGTGCTTTTTTTTGTTTTCTCCACCTGTACCCAGGGGGCAAAGTCATTTTACAGACATGGAATGTTGTAAAAGGTTGTCCACCAGAAATGATATCTAGGACCTTCAAGGATCACAACCTGGGTGGACAACCCGGTCAACTAGCTACTGGAAAGCTACAGTGAGGGTCCAAACAATGCAACCCCTATATGAAAAAAAGTCACAAATTCTGTCTGGATCAGATGCCATCATTCTCTTTCTGATTGAATATCTCTGTGACAGTTCATGGTAAAGACAAACTGAGCCAACCTATTGAAAGAGCAGCAAATAAGCTTTCAGGTGATGCCTTGGTTAAGCCTGTTCTCAATAAGGTCACTAGATGGCGCTGTGCCTTTTTGGTCTCTCCAAAGCAAAATCCATTTCAAGCAATGCACTTGTGGTCCTCTGGATTGTTTGCTGTGTTCAAAATGGGTAAATATACTTAAAAGATTATTTCTATATAACATATCGAAGGGTTTACATTAATATACACAAGGTTTGCTGCCGATGCTAAGTTGAATTGATTCAATGTTTACAGATTTTTCAGTTTACAGTCTGGAAAGCTAAAGGCAGCGTAATTCAAAATGGCTGCCACTTTCTTTGCAAAACCCTTTAATTGAAGGTTTTCTATGTTATAGGACAAGGCAAACTGAGTTAAATTTATCTGGAAGTTGACATTAAGTTCAACTTAATGTCAAATCAATTCCCTTTTATTTGTGCAAATCAATGTCTTTGTTTTTGTGAAAAATATCCTATTTTGATCATGAAATAAACAAAATTCCTGGTGGCAAAACATTTATTTTACATACTCTCTTCTTAGTTATTAACTACAAATAAACAGATATGATCAGAAGTTGAACACAAAATAGCTAACAGCACAACGTTAGAAGGTCATGCAGCAGGTTGAAACGGATGGTGTTTACATCCCAGCAACACACTCTCACTCCCTAAGCGTCCAATAGCGACGTTTGGTCAGTGTCCGTGGCGTCCCATTGTGACGCTCCTAGGCTCCTTCAGCGTCATAAAGGGACGCAAATAGCTTTCAACTGATTGCAATGTATTCCCATCTGCGTCGGGATTTGACGCTCATGGAAGCACGGCATTCGTTTATGTCGGCTGCCCTTAAAGGTAATGTGAGCGTCCATTCCCAGGAGTAAAGGATAGCAGAAGACACTACACTACCCAGAATCCCCAGCTATCGTTTGGACTACACCATGTGCTCTTGACAAACCTCGTGATAGTCCTCAAGCTCTGTGATTGGAGAGTGTGCTCCGAGGGTTAAGCCGATTCTCGAACAGCACTTGAAATGGGATGGAACCACGGCAGACTGTCCAAAACTGGATTTGAACGGGTCCACCGCGTCCCCCCTCCCCCACCCCGTCCCCAGAACTACACATGCTGGCTATTCTGTTTCGCAACATGTTCTCTATGGCACGTCTCTACTGGGAGTTGTAGTTTTAAAAGACGTTTTCGTATTTCCCATAATAAGAAGTTGCCAGTATTAAACTGTGTACATCCCTGGAGGTTTAGGGGACAGGTAACACTCACATTTAAAACATATAATTAATAAATGGGTGAAAATGGCTTGTGCCCATAATGGGCAGTAATATTATTAATATATATACCCACATGCCAGCTAAGGTCAGAAGAGCTTTATTTAACAGCTGGTCTTATGTGTGTGACCCCTGTGATAACATTACATTACATTAATTGATAAGCCTGAAACATGCACTTGTCAAGGTTCAGAGGCACATTTTGCAAATATGGCAGTAGCCATCGATCAGCTTAAGATAAGATATACTTTATTGATCCCAAGTTGGAACATTTGCGTTACATCAGCATGTGTAACAGTTAAATATGCAGTTGTGTTTATTTGAAAATCATTTAGTATAATCACACAAATTCTGTGTTTTATATTGAACAATTCTGTGTTCTTTATTTATTGATTGTTCAATACCTGACAAGGCCGGAGATGAAATATCTACATACATCTTATAAGAGCAATACATTATGTATAATATCCGTTAAAATAAGTGCTTCAACATAGTTAACATTGCTGGAGGTATGCACAAATATTGATAGATGTCTTGTAATGCACTATTGAGGAACCTGCAACCCAAGTTTTTCATTCAGTGCAGAACTACACCACAGTTGTGTAGGCCTATATGATATGTCAATAAACCTTAGAAAATCTTGAAATCTTGAACGGGATGTGCAAAATAGTCATTACATACAGTCTTTAATTAACAATTAGTAGAGAATAACGAGTAATGAATATACTTTATAGGGATCGTATTAATATCTAATAATAAAAATATTGAAATTCAATAACATGCTTTAACCACCAGGTGTCCCTTGATATCAGCTGTGCACCTTTATGGTGTAAATACAGCCTATCTACCAATTGGATCAAATATAAAAGTGAGCCGAATTAGTGTTGATACTGCAAGGAGACGTATTGTGTGAAAAGAAATGTAAGATGTTGTTTAATGGCTGATATATTTATGATCCACGTCACGTTTTCAGTTCCTCATGTTTGTCTTCTCATCAGGGCTCTATAAATACAGAACTACGGCAGATATGTAATATGTAATGCAGCCGAACCGTGTATTACAATGCCGTTATGTGATGACTTTCAAAGAGAAAAGCAAGCACACTCGGAATAAGGTATTATTATTATTTTGGTCTGTTTCCGGTATTTGTTAATGACGATGTGCTCTGAGATGTGAGACTGGAATTGCACAGGGGGGAAATAACGTAGGCTATCTTTAGATGCGGATTTTGTTAAACTAATATGTTTAGGCTGTGGACCAACACTATACATTGACGGGGAAGGGGGTAGCAATAAAGATAACACCATTAAACAGTTACACAACATAACAGAAATAATATCGATAGCAGCGTCCCTAGCAACCACCTTGGTAACAATGAAAACGTCGCGATTTCCTGAAGTAATCTTCGTAATAACTAGCAAACTAAAGATCATGTACATCCACTGCACACATAATCTGAAATAACAACTCATATTTCTCGCATCAAATGACATCAAAACGCATTTTAATGGCCAAACTAACTTTAAAATAGGCATTTTACACCAAGAATAAAACGAATTTCGGCCATGTTTTCTTTTGCTGCAGGGAGAAATTTGAAGATCACGTGACATAGACGCCAGCCATCCGAATGAATGGTGAAAAAAACGGGGTTTGTCAAACAGAGCACATGGTGTAGGCCAAACGATAGCTGGGGATTCTGGGTAGTGTAGTGTCTTCTGCCATCCTTTACTCAGAAAACATATTTGTTTCTCCGAATCGAAGGGGAAAAATACAAAAGCATTGCACACAATTTAAACCAATCAATGTTGTGTAATTAACAAGGATAATCTGGTGTTTTTTAGTCGATGAGTAGTGCAGATATCACTGTAAAATCAATCGACAGTAAGAGGAGTACTTACTTCCGGGTGTAAAATTCTCCGTTATCCAATGGGAATGGATGCTCACATTGCCTTTAAGGGCAGCCGGCATAAACGAATGCCGTGCTTCCATGAGCGTCAAATCCCGACGCAGATGGGAATACATTGCAATCAGTTGAAAGCTATTTGCGTCCCTTTATGACGCTGAAGGAGACTAGGAGCGTCAAAATTGGACGCCACGGACACTGACCAAACGTCGCTATTGGACGCTTAGGGAGTGAGAGTGTGTTGGGTTAGAAGCTAAACTGCATTTCGTTGTCTCAGTACCTGTAATATGTGCAATAACAATAACATTTCTCAAACAGCCTATAGGCTTGTTTGAGACACATTGCGGCTCGCCTCGAAAGTAGACGAGAGTAGCCGATCGCAGCCGGGGGAGGTGTCAAAATGCTCGTCTTAAATCGGACAGCTCGGACTCGGAGTCGGCTTGACTGGCTGGGTTTGCAATGGCGCAAATTGCGTTGGCGTTTTTCGTTGCAGATGAAGTGGATGCAATAGAAATCCCACATGTATTGTATGGAGAATGACATGATCTAAAGGGACTGTGATTGAGAGAAAATTAAATATTTGTTTACAATAAACATGAATATGTCATTTGTTTGATTTGCATTAAAAGACAATACCATTTTTGATTTAAATGATAGATTACCTTGTGCATTTGTTGCAGCCCTTGCTTGCTGCATAAGTGCAGCTGCTAAACTGTTATCTGAAAAATTATTTACATAATTTAAAATCATATCCAGATTGTTGGAATGCAATTTAGTTGTTTACTCACCATTTTGTAGTCTTTGGGAAATGTCTTGTGAGACTCTTACAGTGATGTCTCCCTGTCCATCACGCAGTGTAAGCACCACACATTCCATTTTACCCACTGTAGACAAAGGTGATCACTATTGCTTTATATAGGTTTGTTAATTCAGTCATGATGAGGAACCACACCAGTGACTGGGTTCCATAATTAGAAATGCTCCTCCCTCTTAATGTTTGCAAAACTGATAGGTGGACAGGCTACAAATGATCAGTCCCTTCAGATCCGCACACATGAAGCTTAATGAGCATGAATTGAACAGACCTGCTGCTGTGTTAATTCTTTAGCTGCCACTTTAAGCTTTATGATGTGTACAACATGGATGTCATTTGATTTAATCTTGCCATTTTAAATGATGTATTCAATAAATAAGGTTAAACCAAATCATTACATTACAACAGATTTTATTTTAATGATTTGGTTTAACTTAAAGAGAAACTTTATTGTTATTGCACATATTACAGGTACTGAGACAACGAAATGCAGTTTAGCTTCTAACCAGGAGCAACAAGCAGTGAAGTGGAAAGTAATGCACACAATCTACAGAATAACATATAGAATTAATTGAATGATGAATAAACAGTGGGGTATGAATACACTAGATATCAGCCTGTGAGCAGTATGAACAGTGTGTATGAATATGCTAAGATATATAAAGTATGAAAACGGTAAGCAGTATAGTATAACATATATAGATATTAATTTCATGATGAAAAACATTGTGGAACAATGATGAAAAATGAGAATGGATGTGGCGACGTAAAACTGACACAAAACAACAACAAACTTTTGCCAGCCAATTGGAGAGTTTCATCAGCAGCACGTGGTAAAAACCACCAATGAGCGCTCAGCTCGAGATACCAGCGAGCCGTTTCCCATCAAACATTTCGCTTCCGCAGCTCGTGGAGAGCAACTGTGCCAACTCGCCTCGCCTCGCTCTTAAGGCTGCGGGCGTCTTTGTCCCGCGAGATTTCAAAGTCTCATGTGGGCGAGCCTCCAGAGCAAGTCGGACAAAATGACTAACCATCATGCAACGCACTAGCAAGACGTTGATCGCAACTGCGCAGGTCTGCGCAGGTCTGCGCAGGTCTTGCTTGTCTCAAACAAGCCTTATGACTTCTTCTGCGAGGATTTATAAAAGCAGCTGGAATCCCTTAAGTTGCTATTGGATAAAAAAAAGTTAGGAAACGCCCCTATAGGAAACGCCACTATAGGATCCACTTTCATTGTGGCATCACTGCCACAATGAAAGTGGTGAATGATATTACGAGTATTTTAGATAATAAGCAGAGTTGTGCAGCTCTGTTTATTGACCTTTCCAAAGCGCTTGACACCGTTGATCATCGCATTTTAAAGCAGAGGCTAGCCAGTATAGGCATATCCAGCCTTGCAGTGGGGTGGTTTGTGAATTACCTCTCTGAAAGGTCCCAATGTGTTCATTTTGATGGACTGTCTTCTGAGTGGTTAAACATTTCTAATGGTGTACCACAAGGTTCTGTTTTAGGACCACTTTTATTCTCCATATATATTAACAGCGTAGGTGATAATGTGGATGAAGCTACTTTACATTTTTATGCGGATGATACTAATGTATTGTGCAGGTCCGTCCATTAAAGAGGCTGTTGTTAAATTACAGGCTGTTTTTAACACTATTCAGACTCAGTTCTCTGAATTAAAGCTTCTTTTAAATGTGGATAAAACCAAGGTAATGCTCTTTTCAAAAGCAAAAAAGACACCAGAGCCTGTTTTAGATATTGTAACTACGCAAGGAACAAAACTTGAAGTTGTTGCCTGTTACCTTGGTATCTGGCTTGATGATTGTCTCTCTTTTAAACTTCATGTCAATAACCTGCTAAAAAAACTGAGGGTTAGGCTAGGGTTCTTTTTCAGAAACAAGTCCTGTTTCTCGCTTGAGGCCAGGAAAAGGCTCGTCACTGTGACCTTTTTACCTGTGCTGGACTATGGATATCTGGTCTATATGAATGCACCTGCCAATTGCCTGGTCAAGTTAGATGCTGCGTATCACAGTGCACTGAGATTTGTGACAAACTGTAAAGCATTAACCCATCACTGTACCCTGTATGCAAGGGCTGGTTTGCTTTCACTAACTGTACGGAGGCTCAGTCACTGGTACATTTTTATATACAAAGCCATGTTAGGGAAACTTCCATCTTATATCTGCTCCCTGATCTCACGGAGAATTGTAAGTGGCTACTGCCTGAGATCGAATGCTGTGGTTTTATTAAATGTGCCAACTGCTAGGACTGTCTTAGGGAAGACAGCTTTTAGATGCGCAGCTCCTCTGTCTTGGAATAGTCTGCAAATTAAATGGTAACTGAACAATCTGGTGCCACTAAATGTTTTTAAAGCTCGGTTGGATGCTACTCAATCGGAAGCTATTGGTACCTGTTTATGTGGATAATTTTGTAAATGATGCTGAATGATGTCCTTTTGTTGTTCTGTTTATGCTTTTATGTTTCATGTGTAACTACTTGAGCAGGTCTCCCTTGGAAAAGAGATCAATGATCTCAATGGGATTTTATCTGTATAAATAAAGGTTTGAAATGAAATGGTGACATCTGTGGTGACCACACACACACATACACTGGGTTACATAATCCACACATGGAACTACAGTGGGGGGTTTTGTTTCCACATGGACATGTATGTGGATCTCTATATATATTGTGTGCCCTCCTGTCTTCTCTCTCTTTCTTCCCAGACTGCAACCGGACAACATGTAACAAATAAAGTCAACTTTTGTACCTCGATTGCACCGCCTGCGACTCCCTATCTCTCGGCACTACACATCTTTCTTTTTTGTACTGGTGCTCAAAATCAATTCATTTCATGTTGATCTTGGTTATACTTATGAGGGTTACAATTGTGCATATCTAGTTTATTTTTGAGAAGACTGCTGTGGTCATGTTAGGTTTGAGGTCTGATATGAGTTATTTAAATCCAGATGATTCAAAAATACTCTTCCGTTGAGCAGCTGGTCACTGGACAATAACTCTGGGGTGTGTTAAGAATTTCTGCTGTGTTTCTTTCAGAGTTCATATGGTGGTAAGCTACAGAGCCCTTGGCACTATTTTGTTCTTATAATAATAATAAATTAATTAAACACTATGTACATTATTTTGTTTGTTTTTATACTTTTGACCATACTGCACATAATGTTTTTCTTCATTTTATGCACAACTATTATACAATAAGACAACCATACACAAGTACCTTAAAGTAATTCATGTAATTTATTTTTTACTGAATTTCGTGTTACACATTCACTTATTATTATTCACATATAGATAATCGCCATCAGCACTTTCATCTGTGATATCAGGTGACGTTTCCTTGTATTTCCTCTTCGACTGATTGATTGATTGATTGAAAAGTTTATTAACAGCTTGTATATTGGGTACAGTACAGCTCAAAAAATACAATTGTTAAGGGGATGCAGACCAGAGAAAGACTTTCGTCTTGTTTACATCAGGGTCCCCCATTTCCAATTCATCATATCATTTAAGACATATAAGACATATTTGACATACAGATGGCTTATTTACAATTTACATACAGGTGGTTTTTTACATACAGATTGCTTATTTACAATTTTCATTTTAGATTTCGTTCTACTATATCCTAACCGGACATTTAAGACATACCAAGTCTACAGATATACAGTTAGTAACATAGTCTAAAATGCGAGTATATGGGGGGGGGGGAAGCTGTCCATCAGAGGCTCGTATAAATATGGCTGGATGTCGACAACATACTCCAGATATTGGGTGGCCTCCGACTCAGAATCAGACATGATCGACGAAACTAAGTTGTACTATTGGCGGGAGCCGCTGTGAGCGATAAGCCAGGGTTTGTTTGTTTGGCAACTCTGACGTCACGCGACGCCATCTTGCGGAGGAGCGGCTGAGAAAATAAATCGTCGGACTTGGTGTTGGTGGTTGAACAAAATAAATATTGCGCATTGCCAGACGCATATTATCTCCGATTTTAATACTGCAATATCTTAGATAGTGTTGTAGCTATATGATTTCGATTTTACTGGCAATTATAAAAAAACCTTTGCATTTGATCTTTAAGGGTTTCCCATTAATGCACCAGCGCTACAGTTGAATTTTCTACTGCAACACTCCCCACACAGTATACCCGCGACTGTTACAATGAAGGCTCGGTAATCAGCTCACGGCATATAGGTGTAAGCAGGGGTAAAGTGCTATTTTTACAAGTGGGGAGTGGACCTCACCTCCTATAGGAGGGTCCTCACCTCCTCTAGTGGGGTTTGGGAGAGCTTGCTCCCCCGGGAAGATCTTTTTTTAAATATTGAAGTTAAAAGCATCAATCTGGTGCACTTTGAGAGCCAAAATGAAGAGATCTATGGATATACAGTATCTCTCAACATACATATGAAACTGTAAACAGATTTTCTATTTCTTTATAGATATTTTACAAATCACTCCCCTTTTAAAACAAACCGTTTGAGACCCACTGAGATAACTATAGACTAAAGTTAACTATCTAAACACTGAGAGTCCTTTACTTCACCTGAGCTGAGGTTATCTGAGACTCTCAGTCTGACAGGAGAGAGTTCTCCCTCCACCTTGTTGTTGAAAAAGCTTCTTATATCCGTTAGCTTGGCTAGCTAGCACCAGATGCTAACCACAACGATCTCCGGTAGATACCCACCGGTGCGCTCTCTCTCTCTCTCGCTCGCTTGCGCACGCACACAAAATTGCTCGTGCCACACACACACAGAGCAGAGCCTGAATGAAACACAGAGACCCAGAAGTAAGCTACTTGTACTCACGAGGCCTATTAAGTGCAGAATCCCTCTCGCTTTCAGGTAGTTTTGATTGAGTGTCCACACGTGGACGTGTAAGGACTAAAAAACGATCCATTTGTCACTTTGCTGTTCATTCATCAGCAAATCATTTGGGGCTCCAGCTAACAGGAAGTCACTCAAGTGTCACAAAGTAATTTAGCCTATGGGTAGGTCAAAAATCGAATGGGTGCTGGCCATTGGCCTAATCATATCACCTGTGTTGGCTTTATGTTTTTGGTCAAACATTCATTTGTTTCACATTTGCATTGATGTAATCAATAATTTTTCTGATTTAATTTAATAAAAATAATAATAATTTTAGAAAAAATAAAAAAACACATTTCTTGGGGGTGCTTAGGGGGTGCTTTGGCAATCCTGGGGGGTGCTTCAGCCTCTGCAGGCCTTTTCTACTGAGTATATACAGTCGAATGATGTTGTAATGAGAGCAACAGCTTGTAATATGTTTATCAAATATTACATGTGTTGGTAGCAGTGGCCTAGCTGTGGGCGGGCCCGGGTGGTCCTGGGCCCACCCACATGCACGTCTGGCCCACCCACAGCCAATCAGCGCTTCATAGCGCAGAGCCAGGAAGCCCAGAAGGAAGTGCCACAAACTGCAGTTCATCTAGTGGCCGACAGGGGATGGATGCAAAAATGAGCAATTCCAATAGACCCCCATGTTAAAATGCCCAACTTTACAGCAGAAATAAACATGTTTCTAGCCTGGATCCAATACAACTTATTCTGGATATAGTTAGATTCCACCTTCATGACAATGGAATAGGGAGTGCATTTTATTACCGCAAGTTTTTATAGTAAGTAAAGTAACTTTTGCCGTGAGTGAATGAAAGTATTATTTCTTGTTGAGGTCTGCAGTTTAGCATGTACACATTTGCTGAATATGAAAACACTCAGTGTGTGCCCACTGTGCGACTGTCAAGGATAAACAACCTGTGGCCCCCGATATATGTCGTATATTATTGCTACACAAACATTACATTGCAGTTTAAGTGTTGCCAACTCCGTTTCTAACATGCAAAAAGACAGCAAAATGCGTCTGATTATTTTTAGTATTTTAGATCTTTCCAATCCAGACAAGAGATCTATCCCCCGTCTGTGTGCGAGGGGGAGGGGCAGTTTACACACACGCAGCTGCTACATGCAGCAACACACCCACACGGAGGAGATGGCGGAGAGAACGCGCTCCGAGGTGTGGTTAAACTATAGCCGTGTCGATGTGGACAATACTCGTTACCAAAAGTGGAATAAGAGCTTAGTATGTAAGGGCGGTAACACGAGCAATTTGTCTAAACATTTAGCAAAAGTGCTCCACATTCAGACGGAGAAATGCACCGGGTTCGACTGTCTTTCTAGTAGCTCTGTAGCCCCATCCACGAGTAACGTTTCCACGTCAGGTATGTTATGTATGCTAGCAACAACACACCGAGTTAACTACATTATGCAAACATGGGTTAATGATTAGAGGTAACTGAGTTATTTATTTTGTTAAAGTTTCAGCTATTCTGTTTACAGTTCTGTCATCACATTATTTAATACGATTTGTTAAAACATTGTTGTTTCTTTTGATGTGAAATATTATGTATTTAATTGAAATAAAAAGCAATGTTAGTTTTGTTCACAATTTGTTTAGTTAGTTTACCTTATTTTTTTCTCCAAAAGAACCGATAAAAGTAATGTTAAAGCACCGGATCGATAAGACATAGACATACTTTATTGTCATTTCAACAAGACACAGAGTGTACTATTAAAACGAAATGTCGTTGTACTGGCTTACAGGAACAGGACAATATAAAAACGTGCTAAAATTGTACATATAAATAAATAATAGTGACGTGGTGCTGATAAAATTAAAGATAAAGTGTGCGTTTAAAATATAAAGACTTACTATACATATAAATAAAATAGACATACTATATAACAAATATGTGCTCTTTACACAGCGTAATGTACTGTAATCTTTATGTTACTGGTCTACTTGCTGTTCAGCAGTCTGATGGCTTCGGGGAAAAAGCTATTGCAGAATCTGGCTGTTTTGCTCTTAATGCTGCAGAACCTCTTGCCAGAGGGCAGCAGGGAGAACAGAGCATGGTGAGGATGAGTGGGGTCTTTAAAAATGTTCTGGGCTTTTGTCAGGCAGCGTTTCTGAGCGGTGTCTCTGATGGAAGGGAGAGAAACTCCGATGATCTTCTCTGCTGTCCTGACCACTCTCTGCAGAGACTTCCAGTCTTTGGCGTTGCAGTCTCTCGACCAGATGGAGATGCCGCTGGTCAGCACGCTGAGGACACCGTGCCTATGTTTTTTGTTTTCACTGCTAATTTATGCTTATGTTCTATTAGTGCATTAAAAAATCATTATCATAATGAAGCTTCAGCTCAGACCCCACGCTTTATATGTCTCCCCCTGGCCCATGCACCTATATTTCTCCAGGCCCACCCACACAATAATCCCTGGCTACGCCACTGGTTGGTAGTGTAACTGAATATGGATTTGTGGTGAGAAAAACAGTGAATACTGTAGTCAGATGTGTACAGTATAATGAATAATGTAATAATCAGTCGAATCCTTTCAAAGTTCTTTAAAAAACAAAACATGTGAGTTTATAATATATAATGTTACATGAGAAACAAGGTAATTAATGTTCTGACTAGATCTGTGTTTGTTCTCCCCTGCAACGAGGCCTACTAACTAAATCATTGCAGCATAACCGTGAGAACATAAATGTTCAAACTTGTATCTGCTGGTTTCTGTGGTTTCTTAGTTTGTTGTCGATTTCAAAGAAAGGTTTCAGTGGCATGTGTCGAGAATCTCCACCTCAAACAACGACTGTGTTGGTGGTCTTTACTCGTTAGATCAATGCAACTAAAGCTCACTTACTGTTACCAAGTCTTATCCACAAATAGGGGGACAAAAACAGGCCTACCAGTACAGGAGAGCATGTCCAGGAAACCCACAGTCGGAGGAGAATATTGGGAAGGCTCTAAACCCAGCACCAATATCATGTAGAAAGCCGACACTCATACTGCAAGACAGAAGCACACCGGAGCTAAAACAGTGAAAAAGCATGAAATACAAATAAAACATCTCCACACTGTACCGAACCACCTGTAAGACTGTGACAGCCCAAATAGTCCTGTTAATGGCAAACAGTGGGCCTAACCAAAACTTTAAATAAGAGGTCTGTCTTTACTGTAGCTTTAAAGAAAATGACATAAAAGTAAAACAGCAATAACATGTCACAGGTAGGCAAGCAGGTAAAGATAATAAAAAAAGGGAGCTTAAAAAGGCAAAAACAAGAAAAAACTAAACTAAATTTAGAAAAAACAGGGAGAACATCAACGGGGTAGAAGAGGATTAAAGTAGTGATGAGAACTGTGGCGAACCACACCAGGGAACATTAACGACGCACTGAAGGAGAACAGTTGAAAACAGACAGGTATAGATGCACTCAGAACTAATCACCACAACAAGACACAGCTACTGTATGCAGGCTAAAACACAGGAGCAGCAGGGTGATCACACACAGGTGGATCCATTCAGGACGAGGCCAACAATCACATAAAGTGGGAAACCACATAAACAGGAAGTTTATGAAACTATAGGTTACTTACGTAACCCCAGTCCTGAGAGTAACATGAAGTGAGATGTCTCACTATGGGATGCGCCTCAACGCGTATGCAAACAGAAGCATCAATCTCATTACGCCAATCCTGATTGGCTGTTGATCTTGACGTCTACATCAGGGAATCCACCCACCCTTTGAGTAGCTTGCGCTACGTCGCAGCGTCATTCAAAATAAGCACCTCTTCTCGCTTCGCCTTAGCAAGAAGGGCCGTCTGGTGAGACATCTCACTTCATGTTACTCTGAGCACTGGGGTTACGTAAGTAACCTATAGTTCTCATTCATAACACTCCATTCAATGTCTCACTATGGGATATTGAAACTCCCGTATTGCTAGACATGCTTATCTCGAAAATCACCAAAACAACCAGAACAGAATAGGTAGAACCCTGTCTCATTACATTGCATTTAGCTGACGCTTTTATCCAACACGAGGCCCAGCACTGCGCGGGCCACACTTGGAGCAGAGACATCTAGCCTGTAAAAGCGGACAAAAGTGAGCGGTGAGGACCAGCTCGCTGCTGCACAAATGTCTTGGATGGAAACACCCTTGAACAAAGCCCAGGATGTAACCAGTCCACGAGTAGAATGAGCATGCAGGCCCGTTGGTGCCTGCAAACCCTGACTCATATAAGCCAGAGCAATCGCTTCCACAATCCAGTGGGAGAGCCGTTGCCTGGTAACGGGCTTGCCCTTATGAGGGTTAGCCCAGGATACAAAGAGTTGGTTATTGCATCGAAACTCTTTTGACCTGTCCATATAGGTGCGTAAAGCACGGACTGGGCACAGCAAATTTGGCCGCTGTTCCTCAGAGGACAACACACTCTCACTCCCTAAGCGTCCAATAGCGACGTTTGGTCAGTGTCCGTGGCGTCCAATTGTGACGCTCCTAGGCTCCTTCAGCGTCATAAAGGGACGCAAATAGCTTTCAACTGATTGCAATGTATTCCCATCTGCGTCGGGATTTGACGCTCATGGAAGCACGGCATTCGTTTATGTCGGCTGCCCTTAAAGGCAATGTGAGCGTCCATTCCCATTGGATAACGGAGAATTGTACACCCGGAAGTAAGTATTCCTCTTACTGTCGATTGATTTTACAGTGATATCTGCACTACTCATCGACTAAAAAACACCAGATTATCCTTGTTAATGACACAACATTGATTGGTTTAAATTGTGTGCAATGCTTTTGTATTTTTCCCCTTCGTTTCGGAGAAACAAATATTTTTTCTGAGTAAAGGATGGCAGAAGACACTACACTACCCAGAATCCCCAGCTATCGTTTGGACTACACCATGTGCTCTGTCGAACGGAGTGTTATGAATGAGAACAAGGTGAGTGATTTTTACAAATAAAACAGGAAACAGAAACGCCAAGGTCATGAAATAACCCCAGGATAAAATACCTCCAAATCACAAACACAATGGGTGTTTCTCAATGTCGAGGACGTTTCCTTGGATCCAGAGCTGTGTACTGCTCACTGACTTCATACACTTTCGCTGGTTTGGATCTGGCATATCTCTGTTCCTGCTCAGCTGACTTGAGGCTGGTTGTACTGTATCTGTCACAACAGAAGTGTATGATGTCAGTGCCAGGAGGCACATCAATCAGCAGCAGGTGCCTGTATCGCTCAGCGATCACTCCAAATCCTTCACCTGTGTGGAAAGACCAGTGTTGTATGGCGGACATGGCATCTACGACTACTGCTGTCTAGAGGCAGTCTTTGGACAGATCAGGGATGCTGCTTACTTTGGTTTTCTCTTTCAAGATCTTCAGAAGGCTCGCCTTGGTCCCTGTACTCATTCTGCCATCTTCCTGGAAGAGGGATGGGGGAAGGTCACTGCACTCGTGGTTGCCTACACAGTACATTTCTCTGAGTAAAATTGACTCAAATTGAAGAAAATGTTACTCTAAAAATATTACATTTGGTCCCAACCTATTTTTAGAGTACATTTTACTCTATTATGTGCTTAGATTTGACTCTGCTTAATGGTTATTTACTCTGTGTAGTGTATATTAAAAACAACTCTACTGCCATTTTACTCATAATAGAAGGTAATTTTACTCCCAATCGAACGTCATTTCACTCCAACTAGAAGGTAATTTTACTCCAACTAGAAGGTAATTTTACTCCCAATAGAAGGTAATTTTACTCAGAATAGAATAAATGAACCATAATGATCTTTATAATAAAAAAGGTCAATAAAACAAAGTGCTTAAGTAACACGAGTGGCCGTGTGTGAAGCTGACCAATGAGCGGCCCGACCAAGCAAGGAGGCAGAGGCAGAGAGTTAAAATACAACCCGGTGTGGGCATTTATTCATCACTGTGGTTCATGATAGGACTAAAATGGCTATGAACAAAGGGCTAGTTGCAGTAAACAGGGTTTTATTGCTCTGTGGGGGAGGTGTTATGCAGGACATGGTGCTAGGTTGGGGAAGATCTCTAGCATGTCATGTTTCAGGGAAGTCTACATATCTTGAATAGTATATGTGTGGGTTTAATTACTTTGTATTTTGTGTAACCAGAAGTTGGAGATATGAGAGGTGAAATATTTGTGTTATCTTTGGAAGCAAAGAAATATCCTTTAAGACACATCTGAGGTCTCTGGAATGTGGGGGGGGGGGGGGGGGGGGGGGTGTGTGTGTGGAGGTTGAGTAAACTCCACCCCTTCCTGTATCTGTTGGTATGAAAGCCTATTCAGCTTTTTGTTCTGTCTCTCTCTTCTGGCGCCGCCGGACCGGAAGGTCGTGGCGGCCCGTGAACAAGGGCCAGGAGTAGGCCTACTCCTGACATTACGCATATGATATGATATGGTTTTGTATGGTAATGTATTGATTGTATTGCATTGTTATATTACCATTAAAATAGATTATTGTTTTAACGGATACTTGTATGTTCTGGACTCCTTCCTGTATGATAACCAGCTTGTTAGGGACGCGCAGAGATTTGGAATGCGGACCAGTTGTCCTTACAAATCTCTATCAACCTGCATCCCTGATGATTTTGCAAACAGCCTTCATGTGTTAGGGAATAATTCTCCTGGACTCCTAGATATCTATCCTTTTTGCCCTTTGACGTTTATGACCAACCCTGACGTCTGTTATCTCCCTTAAGGAAAGGGGCTGCTTCAGCCATATGTTGTTGTTCCCATTTTATGACCGGGCAACTCTCGGTCACAAATGGTTTATTGTTGTGAGAACACTGGAACACTTCCTTCTCTGTGTTTGTGGACTCCAAGGTGTGTAATCTTCGAGGCCATAAGTGTCAGACGCAAGTAATTCAGTGTTCCCAGCTGTTTAGGCTATCTCCTCAAATATGTTGATTACTCTGTGAACCAGTTAAAAGGTCTAACAAGAGAGAGGCGCTTCAGAATTGACGTGGCAACTCTCCCGTGAAGTCAGAACCTCTGGCTCGTGACTTGTGATGGGAATTCTCCGGCCGAAGATCCTAAAACCATCAGTGTTTGACATCAAATCTCCTGCTCTCCCTGTGTCTCCTTCATGAGTCGGTGACTCCCACTGCATTGCTACACAGAAGTTTCCCCCACATCATGTAGTTATGAGCTTGGTGAAATCCCCCCAGCAGCAGGACTACATTGCAGAACTCATCTCTGTGCTTGTCTCTGATGGCAACTGCGAGTTCATATGTAGCCTGATCTCCAATGATAATGGTATACTTGTCTCCCAGTGCATGCGATGTCTTGACCAGCCGTTTCATTTCTTCTTTCAGGACAGCAGGATCAGTTAGAGATGCTGGGATGAGAGGAAGATAGCCAATGATACTGGCCGGTCTGTGTGGGTGGAGGTCTGCACAGAAGGCAGAAAAGCCAGGCAGTCCTGCTTCTGCATCTGGAGGAGCATCCAGCAATTCTGAAGTTGTAACCATTCTTGCAAGATGCCACATAAGTAACAGGTCTTCAGCTGTGCCATCTGAGGAAGTATCCAGACTCTCTAGCTTCTCAATATGCTCAAGTGACCTGGACCTCTGCCTGTCTTTAGCTGAGACGTGTCACATGGGAGCAGGTAGGTCAGTAACGTCTGAGAGAGTCTTCTTTCTGTCCGAGGTAGAAGTGGGGAGTCTGGCACCCTCCTGGAGCCGCACAATCTTTTGGTTTTCAATTATGATTGCAGTGGTGGCATTCAAACTCCCACCCTCCAGTGTCTTCTTCTTCCAGTCCAGATTGTCCATAGCAAACACATGGGGGATCTCGCTGTTTTTCATCATGGTCTCTGGGATCAACACACTCTCACTCCCTAAGCGTCCAATAGCGACGTTTGGTCAGTGTCCGTGGCGTCCAATTTTGACGCTCCTAGTCTCCTTCAGCGTCATAAAGGGACGCAAATAGCTTTCAACTGATTGCAATGTATTCCCATCTGCGTCGGGATTTGACGCTCATGGAAGCACGGCATTCGTTTATGCCGGCTGCCCTTAAAGGCAATGTGAGCATCCATTCCCATTGGATAACGGAGAATTTTACACCCGGAAGTAAGTACTCCTCTTACTGTCGATTGATTTTACAGTGATATCTGCACTACTCATCGACTAAAAAACACCAGATTATCCTTGTTAATTACACAACATTGATTGGTTTAAATTGTGTGCAATGCTTTTGTATTTTTCCCCTTCGATTCGGAGAAACAAATATGTTTTCTGAGTAAAGGATGGCAGAAGACACTACACTACCCAGAATCCCCAGCTATCGTTTGGCCTACACCATGTGCTCTGTTTGACAAACCCCGTTTTTTTCACCATTCATTCGGATGGCTGGCGTCTATGTCACGTGATCTTCAAATTTCTCCCTGCAGAAAAAGAAAACATGGCCGAAATTCGTTTTATTCTTGGTGTAAAATGCCTATTTTAAAGTTAGTTTGGCCATTAAAATGCGTTTTGATGTCATTTGATGCGAGAAATATGAGTTGTTATTTCAGATTATGTGTGCAGTGGATGTACATGATCTTTAGTTTGCTAGTTATTACGAAGATTACTTCAGGAAATCGCGACGTTTTCATTGTTACCAAGGTGGTTGCTAGGGACGCTGCTATCGATATTATTTCTGTTATGTTGTGTAACTGTTTAATGGTGTTATCTTTATTGCTACCCCCTTCCCCGTCAATGTATAGTGTTGGTCCACAGCCTAAACATATTAGTTTAACTAAATCCGCATCTAAAGATAGCCTACGTTATTTCCCCCCTGTGCAATTCCAGTCTCACATCTCAGAGCACATCGTCATTAACAAATACCGGAAACAGACCAAAATAATAATAATACCTTATTCCGAGTGTGCTTGCTTTTCTCTTTGAAAGTCATCACATAACGGTATTGTAATACACGGTTCGACTGCATTACATATTACATATCTGCCGTAGTTCTGTATTTATAGAGCCCTGATGAGAAGACAAACATGAGGAACTGAAAACGTGACGTGGATCATAAATATATCAGCCATTAAACAACATCTTACATTTCTTTTCACACAATACGTCTCCTTGCAGTATCAACACTAATTCGGCTCACTTTTATATTTGATCCAATTGGTAGATAGGCTGTATTTACACCATAAAGGTGCACAGCTGATATCAAGGGACACCTGGTGGTTAAAGCATGTTATTGAATTTCAATATTTTTATTATTAGATATTAATACGATCCCTATAAAGTATATTCATTACTCGTTATTCTCTACTAATTGTTAATTAAAGACTGTATGTAATGACTATTTTGCACATCCCGTTCAAGATTTCAAGATTTTCTAAGGTTTATTGACATATCATATAGGCCTACACAACTGTGGTGTAGTTCTGCACTGAATGAAAAACTTGGGTTGCAGGTTCCTCAATAGTGCATTACAAGACATCTATCAATATTTGTGCATACCTCCAGCAATGTTAACTATGTTGAAGCACTTATTTTAACGGATATTATACATAATGTATTGCTCTTATAAGATGTATGTAGATATTTCATCTCCGGCCTTGTCAGGTATTGAACAATCAATAAATAAAGAACACAGAATTGTTGAATATAAAACACAGAATTTATGTGATTATACTAAATGATTTTCAAATAAACACAACTGCATATTTAACTGTTACACATGCTGATGTAACGCAAATGTTCCAACTTGGGATCAATAAAGTATATCTTATCTTAAGCTGATCGATGGCTACTGCCATATTTGCAAAATGTGCCTCTGAACCTTGACAAGTGCATGTTTCAGGCTTATCAATTAATGTAATGTAATGTTATCACAGGGGTCACACACATAAGACCAGCTGTTAAATAAAGCTCTTCTGACCTTAGCTGGCATGTGGGTATATATATTAATATTACTGCCCATTATGGGCACAAGCCATTTTCACCCATTTATTAATTATATGTTTTAAATGTGAGTGTTACCTGTCCCCTAAACCTCCAGGGATGTACACAGTTTAATACTGGCAACTTCTTATTATGGGAAATACGAAAACGTCTTTTAAAACTACAACTCCCAGTAGAGACGTGCCATAGAGAACATGTTGCGAAACAGAATAGCCAGCATGTGTAGTTCTGGGGACGGGGTGGGGGAGGGGGGACGCGGTGGACCCGTTCAAATCCAGTTTTGGACAGTCTGCCGTGGTTCCATCCCATTTCAAGTGCTGTTGGAGAATCGGCTTAACCCTCGGAGCACACTCTCCAATCACAGAGCTTGAGGACTATCACGGGGTTTGTCAAGAGCACATGGTGTAGTCCAAACGATAGCTGGGGATTCTGGGTAGTGTAGTGTCTTCTGCCGTTACTCCTGGGAATGGACGCTCACATTACCTTTAAGGGCAGCCGACATAAACGAATGCCGTGCTTCCATGAGCGTCAAATCCCGACGCAGATGGGAATACATTGCAATCAGTTGAAAGCTATTTGCGTCCCTTTATGACGCTGAAGGAGCCTAGGAGCGTCACAATTGGACGCCACGGACACTGACCAAACGTCGCTATTGGACGCTTAGGGAGTGAGAGTGTGTTGGCATAAGCGGCTGCCTCACAGCCTGTCGGTTGTTAGGCAGCAAGGCTTACGGCTAAAACCAGCTGTCTTTAAAACCTGTCGGTTAATTAGACAGCCCGGGTTTGTTTCCTATATCACAGATGTGCCTCCTACACACACCGCCGCTCATTCCTCAAGCAGGTTTGAGCGTGAACCTCAATGTCCGTTTTACGAGTTTTAAAAGCTCCTAAATGGCGACATGAGGAGAGCCGCTGTGTAATACAGCGTGGGGAGGTGCATAAGCCAGCTGTTGTTACCTGTAAGGTTAAACAGACAGCGGGGCTCGCCGTTTGAGCCGGCTGTAACCTGTTGGTTAGCGCGGCAGCGGGGCTCGCGGCACAAGCCAGCTGTAATTAACCAGCCGGTTATACAGCAGGGCTTGACGGTTAAACCTGATGCTCCTAAACCTGTCGGTTATAGGCAGCACGTTTTATTTTAACCAGATGTGTCTATACTACACACGGTCGTAATGAGCCTAGGGCTGTTATTACGCATTGTGTGAATAGCACTGCACACACCTCCGCTCATTCCCTCAGCGGGTTTGAGCGTGAACGCGCCTCAATGTCCAGTTTACGAGCCTTCTCCGAAACAGAGACAAGATGAGAGCCGGTGTGAGATGCAGCATGTGGAGGGCCCCTCGCAGCCTTTTTCGGTCCGGCCCCTCTTGGGCTGCTTCACGGGCAACGGCGGCGAGGGCTCTGACCTGGCTCGTCACCATGACAACCACAGCACATCCAAACCAGGTGTGCGCTCTCAGAGTATTACTCAGAGTGGCGACACGTGTATTCGATGGACAGATTGATAATAATAAGCAGCAAGCTCACCGGGTAAGCCGGCTGCCCCTAACCTGTCGGTTATAGGCAGCATGGCTCGCTGCATAACCGACTGTCTTTGAAACCTGTTGGGTTTTAGACAGCTCGGATTTTTTTCCTCTGTCCCAAACCTACCTCCTACACACGGTCGTAATGAGCCACGAGTGCCATTATTACAGTGTGGACAGCACTGCACACACCTCCGCTCATCCCTTAGGGGTGTTGAGCGTGAACGCACCTTAAATGTCCGGTTTACGAGCCTTCTCCTAAACGCGACATAAGGAGAGCCTGTGTGAAATGCAACGTCTGGAGGGCTCTGGCGTGACTCGTCGTCACCATGACATCCAGAGCAGGTTCGCGCCTTGAGGGCGGCGCGTGGGTCATATGGACAGAGGGAAGTTAATATGCAGCAAGGCTCCCCGGTTTAAAGAGCCTGTGACACCATCCCAACAACTGTTGTGCAATGAAATATTGGTCTACTAGTAATCTCGAACCGTCAGTTTAAAAAAGAAAAAGCGATACCGTTCGGTTAAATATCAAGAATTTCGAACATCAGGGGGAAATTCCTTCACTCATTTTGAAGTTTTGGGGGAAGCCGGAAGTGACGTCAATGCGGGAACGCTTCGAGAGCCAAACACGGACAAAGTGTGTTGTTATGCGTAGAAATGGTGAATTACTGAGATTAGGCACGTTAATAACGTTTTAATGAAGTTGACTACAGTATATTCATATTTGTCAGTGCTTTCATGTCAATTCGGCGACATAAACATAAATGATCGTGGTGAAGATGATGATTACATTAGGATTAAAAATCGGGAGTGAGAGCTGCTGAATTTCCTCCCGTCGGATGTGATATAAAAACAAATTGATTATTTTTGTGGTTGTAAACTCAAGTGGATGAAACTACATTTATTAGTGCTTTCATGTCAATTCGGCGAACATGCGATACATTAAATGATCGTTTGTTTGAGCCGGTCTGCATTTCCTGATGAGAAAACAAACCGATGCTTTTTGTAGTTGTAGTACACCAACAACATGGATTAAACGTGTGGTTTTTTTACCACAATGTTGGGGAAATTAATGGATAAAATGCACGGATTATTATTATTATTCCCACTCCGATCGGGACACTAGGTCCACTGTTTCCCCGCAGCGAGGCTCCCCCCGTTGACAGTTTACGTGGGCTGGGTGCAGTGGCGGACTGGCCATCGGGACGAATCCCGATGGGCCGGTACCGAAGTGGGCCGGTCGGATAAGTCACCAGCACATCCCCCATAGGCGGCGCGTGAGGCTCAGGTTTGAGAAGGCTAAATAACTTCTTTTACCTGACGCTGCCCGCCTCCGGCGTCTATAGAAAAGAGATTAACTCAGTGTGCGGAGTTTAAATCTCTCAAGTCATATTACAGGATAAAGGAAATACAGTTTAAACTGCCGTATGCAGAGAAGACGCCGACGTGTCGCACTTATCATTCATATTACATCATCAATCAGTCGATCATCGATCATATAATATCATAATATATCATATATTTCCTTATCTGAGTCAGCTTCTCCAGCCTCATCTGGCCGTGCAACACTCACAGTGTCACAGACTGTATGCAGAAGTATTATTTAACACATTATGTTGACGAAACACTCGAGACAAATGTAATTAAAGTCAGATCCACGCGTGTCTTAGACGTGAACGCGCTCTCAGCTGGAGAGAGAAACCCTGGCTTGATTTACCGAGTTGATAACCAGCGTCGTCGGACCGCTTAGCGAGATCTCGTTTGTTAGTTTGTTTGTTACTCAAACATATCCAGGGTCTGTTGAACTGGCTTCGTAGTACAAGGCACAGGTGGCTAGCAGCGCTAATGTCAAGGACACAGACATTATACATTATATTTGTATTTTACCAGGATGCAGTGACACAAATATTTACATATTTACATTTACTATATACAGCACATGCCGCCCCTGACATCCCCACTCCCCCCGTTGACAATTTACTAGCGGTACCGAAGTGGGCCGGTCGAGAGTCCCGGGATGATTTGTAGTCCCATTCCACCACTGGCTACATGACCATATGATCGCCCATATTGACGCACCTCATTCCTAAACTTAGAAGATACAACATAAACAGATCCTTCAGCCTCATATGAGCTCTCAGACACGTTCAACATTAACCTGTCATCGCTGTCTGAGCTTGCTGCTGTGTGCACCATCGTGCGTTTACATCTGACTGTAGGCCTATATATATAAAGGTTTACATGCAGAAGCTGGGATCCTGGACGGTGCAGCTGGAGCGCTGTGCCCGCAATGACGTCACCCATCATTTGGCGGGACTTGAAGAATCCGCGAGAAGATCCAGAAAATTGTCAACATTGAAGGCAGATTAATGGTTATCAAAGTACAAATATCCAAAATCAGTTCAGTAACGGTTTTCAAGGGGACAATATGTACTCAAATTGATGGGTTTGGATGATGGGGGAAAACCGTGTCACAGGCTCTTTAAGCCAGCTGCCAAGCCTATTGGTTACTTGGCAGCATGGCTCGCTGCCTAAGCCGGCTGGGTTTTTTAACTTATCGGTTAATAAAACAGCTGGGCTTGCTATTCAAGTCCGTCTACCGCAGGGGTGGGGAACCTCCGGCCCCCGGGCCGTATACGGCCGCGAGACCATTTGGTACGGCCCTCGAGGTAATTTATAAACACACGCAAAAAAGAAAAAAAATGAAAGAAATCAAGACCGCAAAAAAAATCAACAAGCGAGTGCCTGTTTTTCCTAGCCAAGGTCAGAGTCCGTGAACACAACACGAGCCAAACGTGTCATCACGTGGTATATGTCTCGTCTGACAGGGGCTCTGACAGGGGTGTAGTGCTGACGGAGAGCACCAGAACACCGCTCCGGCACTTCCAAAAAGTGCAGTAGCCTACCCATAAGGAGCCGTACACATGCCGCAGTTGTTGCGTGGCTGTGTCTTAGTTGTAAGCCCAGTGGCGATCTGTTCATGACTGTCATACTGATCATACAGTCAATAACTTTGTTGTTATTAGCATCTGGTTAGCTAGCTATGCTAACGAATATAAGAAGCTTTTTCTCCAACCAGTGAGGTAAAGGCACATCTTTATATGATCATTATTATAAAAAAATAAGATAATAAAGTAAACAGGTATAAAATACTATATAACAGTAAAAAAAAGTTGTTATTAATAAACAAGAATACAGTTTGAAAGGGGAGTGATTTGTAAAATGTCCATAAAGAAAAAGTAAATCTGTTTACAGTTCTGTTTCATATGGGTGTTGAGAGATGTATCCATAGATCTCCTAATGTTGTTCTCAAAGTGCACCAGATTGATGCTTTTAACTTCAACATTTAAAAAAAAATCTTCCCAGGGGAGCATACCCCCCGGACCCCCCTAGAGGAGGTTAGGTCCCCCCCCACACTTAAATCATGTCCACATGGATAGGAAACTAAATACATTTGCACACATCTTGTGTCCATATCTTTCTGTTTGGGTGGTTATGCCACAACCGTGCACGTGCATGCATCATCATGGTAAGATATCTGGATTAAGAGGTTGCTTTTTCTTTGCACAGCATGAAAGAAAGGTCAAATGAATGGGCTGTGATATTATCTTTTTTAAGCAGAGGTCAATAATTTGTACGGCCCTCGGAGGATGTTGAAAAAATTGAAATGGCCCTTGAGAGGAAAAAGGTTCCCCACCCCTGGTCTACCGTAACCTTTTTGGGTTTAGGCAGCATGGATTTTTTCCTCTGTCTCAGACACCTCCTACCCACGGTCGCAATAAGCCCACGGAGGGCCATTATTACGCCTCGTGTGGACAGCACTGCACACACCTCCGCTCATCCCTTAGTGGGGTTGAGTGTGAACGCGCAGTTTACGAGTATTCTCCTAAACGACGACATATTGAGAGCCGGTGTGGAATGCAGCGTGTGGAGGGCTCTGGCATGGTTTGTTACCAACCACAGCACATCCAGAGAATGTACACCCGGCACTATCAGAGTACTGTATGGTACTCAGGGTGGCGGCGAGTATGTCTGATGGACAGATGGATGAGAGGCGGATGGGCAGAGGGTAGTCTCTGCAATTCGCCTCTCCTCCCCCCCCCCGCAGTTCTACGGGATACAGGAAGTCCTGTCATCCCAAGAACAGTGTATCGCGCAGGAACTCTGGTTAAAGAAAGCCTTTTCCCGGGGTTCCTCAAAGGGAAGAAAATCAGGGGTTTTTACTCCCGCTATTTTCTGGTCCCGAAGGAGACGGGGCGGAGGGAATGAGACCCATTACTTCCATATAACCATCATCCCAAAACACAGGAAATTCCTGCGTTTTTCATTCCAGGGAATATCGTACCAGTCAATCGACTGCCGTTCGGATATTCCCTGGCTCCACGCACTTTTTCAAAGTGTGTGGAGACGGCGCTGGAGCCGCTACGCAGAGGAGGGATTAGACTACAACCACTACTTGTTTAGCTAGCATAAACTCAACAAAGCTAGCGTTAGCTGGCTGACTGACGTTATTTTGCCGCTAAACTGCACGATATAAAACGGTGGTCTTCAAAGCGGATTTAATCTTCAATCACAATAATAATATTCAAAGTAATACTGGGCAAGTAATGGGCAAAATGTACCGTTGATGGATGCGCCATGTCAGCGGTAGCGACACAAACCGTTAGCCCCGCAGTCTCCAGTCACCCGAGCCTCATCCTTCTGATAGCTCCGCCCCTTCGCTCCAACCCCCCTCCCCCCCCCCCACATCTACAGGTGAAAATTACTTCTGCGACACATTTATTGCAAGAAGTGTATTTTATACAAGTGTACATTTGGTTCACAGTTACGTGGATATTTTATACAAGTGTAAATGTATGCACACAAACTCAGATTTGTTTTCTGAAAGTGCTCACATCAGGTTTTACACGCTCTCACATTTTGCACCATATCTACCTTCATATAAAACTCTAAAACAGAAAATACCTCCCCAAAACGCCTCGTTGGAGATACGTCACTGTCCATTTGATTCTTCCGTGGACATCATGATGTCATGTCCAGGGCCGGCCCTGACCAATTTGCCGCCCTAGGCAAGATTTTAGCTGGCGCTCCCCCCCCAAAAAATGCAGACACTCACTATGATTCGCACGTGCATGGTTGTGGCATGACCACAAAAACAAAGATATTGACACAAGATGTGTGCAACTGTATTTAGTTTCCTATCCATTTGAACATGATTTAAGTGGGGGGGGCTCCTCTAGGGGGGTCCAGGGGCATGCACCCCCGGGAAGACTTTTTTTATATTGAAGTTAAAAGCATCAATCTGGTGCACTTTGAGAGCAACATTAGGAGATCTATGGATACATCTCTCAACACCCATATGAAACAGAACTGTAAGCAGATTTTCTTTTTCTTTATGGATATTTTACAAATCACTCCCCTTTCAAACTGTATTCTTGTTTATTAACAACTTTTTTGTACTGTCAGTATTTTATACCTGTTTTTCACCTGTTCTCTTATTTTTTTATAACTATAATGATCATATAAAGGTGTGCCTTTACCTCACTGAGCTGAGGTTATCAGAGCCTCTCAGTCTTTCAGGAGAGAGCTCTCTAAAGCTCTCCCCCTCGCGGCCGCTTACACAGTAAATTCCAATGTTAATAAAAGCACACAGAAGCTGTGTACGTTTTTTGGGAGTTTGATTTATTTTAAATTAATACAATAACAAAATTAAAACCTATAATTGCACACTAAAACCATTATTTCAAAAAAAAAACAATTTCACTAAAACCTTTGGTTTTTACTGGGACTGGGGCAGTTCAACTTGATTTTTGGGGGGGGGGGGTGTGCCATAGTTTATGGGTGCTGTACGAAATATAGGCGTAGTTCTGTTAGTATAAGATAATAAGATGTACTTTGTTGATCCAAAATCGGGAAATTGTGTTGTTATGAAATCAAATTTTTTTAATTTCTAACTTTTTTTTTCTTCAATTTTCGGCGCCCCCTATGGGTTGATGCGCCCTTAGCATTCGCCTATACTGCCTATGCCGAGGGCCGGCCCTGGTCATGTCGTCCCCGGAACGAAATGGACCAATCCGTGGAGCCGTTACGTTACTTCCACGGAGCCGTTACGTTAAGCCCCCGCTGATTGGTCCAAATTGACCAATCCACAGACTTCTTCAATCGTCACACACTCAGTGCATGCAGCTCTGCTGATCTCTCCTCAGTGTTGCTAACTTGGCGAATTTGTCGTTAAATTTGGCGGCTTTCCAAACCCTCCGGCTACTTATTTTTGTCAAAAGCGACTAACGACTGATCTAACAACTTATAATGGTGTTATTAGGGACTTTTCTGGTGTTTGGAGACTCACGTATTGTTCTGCAGTTAACGAGCTGCTGTGAGCCCCTCAGCCCTCCCATAGTACTCACAGTTGCCTCCCGCAGCAGCTCAGCTGCAGTCAGAGCAGAGAGGAGACAGCCACACTCTCCCGCGTCGAGACAGCTTCAGTCACTTAATCACCTCGTCCACTGTGTGTGTGCCTCTCTGTGACAAGCTAAACATCCACGTAGGTCATCGTGTCACAGTTTAAACTTTATTCACAAAAGTACATAAAGTAGTGAGAATCAAACCCTGAGTTTAAAGGATGGTTGCAGGGCTCTCGACTAACTTTTTTCCCTATCCTCCCGGAACCGTCCCGAAATACAATCCAAGCCGTCCCGAAATTAATGTGGACCGTCCCGAATTTTTTTTCCTTTTTTTTCGACATTATCATTAGTTAAAATCATTCAAAGTGACCTTTAACATACATAAAACATCATACAAATCATTAGATGATAATTCATCAACCTTTTTATTTTAGTAAATCATTCAATCACATAAACAAAGGCCAAATATATTTAAACAAACACACAAACGAGAAAGTTACTCTAATATTGAATCCAATCAAGTCCCATCCAATTATCAAAAAAAATCCAACACTGTGTCCTGAAGACAGAACCCAGAGTAACCACTAACCAGGATGACAGTCTGTAACACAGTCAGGAGACCTTTACAAACGGCCCCGCCCCCTCGCACACAGACGAGAGAGAGATCTCATCTGGATTGGAAAACTCGAAAATACATCATAGACGCATGTTGTAGTCTTATTGCATATTAGAAACGGAGTTGGTGAAACTAAAACTGCGATATAATGTGTATGTAGCAATAATACATATGACATATATTTTTTAAATGTCTCCTGTACCGATAAAAAGTTTGATAACGTCGGAGCTTAACGTTACCACTGTCTTTAATAATTCCGGCCCGGGGCCCGTTTAATACCGGGGCTCGGTACCCATTCCTACATGGGGAGAGGCGCAGCATATTGCTAAGGACTAAATACGATGGAGGGTTCTCATCTCAGCCTTATTACTCATAGGGGATGAAGAGGAGTAAGTAAATAAAGAGGCCGGCGCTCCAGGGTCTGGTTCTGCTGTGCGTTTTTGTGATGTAACGGTAAAACATTTCAGAATTCCTCCACGGGATGCCATTGTCATTGTACATCACTCAACCCGCGAAATACACACACTCAGTACATAGCTAGACCCAGAGCCATATTATATTAATCTGGCTAGACCATAGACAGCGTGAATTTGCGGACCAGGAATACGCGGGCACAGCCAGCTGGGCGGCTGGCTGACAGCCAGCGGCACAGCAGTGGCTACATGTGTGTGTATTTCGCGGGTTGCTAAATGTTTTGTGCGTGTGTGTTTATGTTGACAAGGAGGTTTAATAACTGTGTGCGACACAAAACGTGCAGTCGGTTTCATTTTCATCGCCGTTTGTAGTCGAGTTAGCAGGATATTTTTATTTTAACTCTCGTCCCAAATTCGTCCCAAAATTATGTTTTATCCTCCCGGATACCATTTTTTTTCGGCCCCGGGACGACGGGACGTCCTTAAGCTCGAGCCCTGATGGTTGAAGCCATTTATTGGAGATGAAACACAGGCATACTATACTGCCTTTATTGTAAGGGATATTTCTACTAAAAACTACTAAAACTATTTCTATACTTTCTACTTTTTCTCGAGACATTTCTGATCTACTGTCGTCTGGATTTACTCTGGTGGTTTCAAGTTTTGATCCTTGAAGGGGGTGGAACGTTATTTTACCGCCATTACATGATATGCAAATTAGGCGATGGCGTCATTTAGGGACTTTTGGCGAATTTTCGGACAGCCAATAGCTACTTTCCTTACTATGGAGTTGGCAACACTGTCTCTCCTCCCTGGCTGCAGGCTGATAACAGACAGTTGGGATCGCGGCGAAATTCTCTCTGCAGACCCATTCTCACAGCGTTTATCAACCTTTTTCTTACTCAATATCAAGCCACACTTATTGTTTTTATTTCGGCTGTGACTTTATGTGTGCTCAGGGTGAGTTTGGCTGTGTTTCGCTGTGTATCGCTAAACAAGGAAATCACACCTCCACGGAGCTTAGCGCGATTCACAACGTCCCGACTGGTCCCGACCAATCGGAGCACACTGGGCTCACAGGGAGGGGGGGGGCAAGAGCTGCAACGAGCCGTTTAGTGGAGAGAATGAATACTGCTGAATACACATACTTTACAGAGATGCTGTATGCGAAACCAATGTGAGTTTGGAAAATTGCACAGTATAAATCTATTCTAGTAGACCACAACAATAGAATTATGATCAGTGGAAATGGCCATGACATGTGACCTTTAACAACGTTAACAGACAGCAGAGCAGTGGGAGCCGGTTGGTCAATCCCCGACCCGTATTGCGCATGCGCAGATCTGAGATCCAGTAGAAATGATAAAAAAGTTAAAGTGTGCTGCTTATTGTTCTACTAGGCCAAAATAGAGTCAAAGACTATTTGAGAGTGAGTGTGTTAATTAATATATTTGGCAGTTTGGAGTAAGTCTGTAGATTTGTTTGTATGCATGTGTTTCATGTATAGGCCTCTCACGATAATTAATTTTTTTGGATACATTTTCCCGGAAATTATTGCGATAAACGATAATATTGTCGGCACCGTTGTTTGACCATTTTAGACCACTGACATAATGATAATATATAATAATAATTCAAGTACATCCTTTCAAACTGCTAGTCACATCCTCATGTAAATGGCAATTTATCGAGTTAATTTTTATTTATCGTGCGATAGGTCAATGAATTGCTTATCGCGACAGGCACACAATAAAACAGTGTGTTTGACTTTCATTAGTGAATGAAACTTTGTGCCCTTTATACTCTGTGTCCAATATTGTGTATTTGTGTATATATATATATATCTATATATATATGCTAAGGTCCCGCTACTGACACGATAGCAGTCATTTAGTGCGCATATGTGTAATTAAACCCATGATATCAAAATCTCACTCCAGCCAGGTACCCAAAGTTGGCAACCCTGCAATAAACCATCACGTGCAGTATATAAGCTAAGCAAAAAATGATGTGCTGTGGCTCACAGAGCATGTTTTTGTTCCTATAGAGAAGCTGGATATACATTAAAGCAATGGGATCTAAAATGATTCACAAGATACAACATAAAGAGAACAAATATTGTATCATACTTTTCTCAAGTTGTGACTTTTATACATTATTTGGTTATATTTGAAAAGCTAAAACCAGTCTGGTTGAGTTTTTACATCCCATAGATATATGCAGCCTGACATGGGGGGGTTACAACAAGCTTTATTTCATAGGGTCAAAATACAAAATAATACCACTTCAGTAGAGCACAACTTTATTGTTAATTATGCTGATGGGGGGTTACTACGAGGTCAGACAGAACTCCAAAGATTTATTCTAAACTTTAAATATATTTAAATGTCATCGTAAATCGTATACATTTATAAATATGGCACAATCTCAGGGACTTTCATCAAATTAAACTGTAAAAAAAATAAACCCCTACAGCTCTGATACATGATGATCCATTGTAGCTCCTGTGCAGCACAAACACTCTCAGGTCCAACTCATTCACATAAGGGTTTAGCTCATCCTCAATACACATGTATGATTGCAGGAGGGGTTTCTCTTTACATTCCTATATATTCTGTTATTTAATGCCTGAACTGTAGGCTATCAAAGCCTATGAGAGCGGCAGTTGATGTGGAGAGTCTTTCATATCTTCATGCAGCTCATGGAGGCGGTCAGCTGCGCCTCCCGGGCCATCTGATCAAACGTCCGGCTGTGTGTGTGCTGCCTCACCCTCTCCCTCATGTGAAAGGAGGCGCGGGCCAGCCTGTGCGCCTCCTCCTGAATCTGCTCCCTCTGCCTCCTCAGCCTCTCCCTCCTCACATCCTTCATGAAGATGCAGCTCTCTGTGACCTTCCTCTCCTCCTCCTCCTCCCTCTGCCTCCTCTCACTCAGCCTAAGGTGGGAGGTCTGCCTGTGTTGGTTGTGCTGCTGCGCCTCCTCAGCCCTGCTCCTCTGCTGGGCCTCTGCGTGCAGCCCGGCTCTCTCCGAGCGACGCTGACTCAGCTGAACCAGGATCTGTTTGTGTGTGAGCTCCTGATAGCTCTGCAGCTTGGCCCTCAGCTGCACTCTCTGAATCTGCAGCTCCTCCCGGGCTGCCCTCTCCTGCACGTCCCTCACCCGAGCATCCACAGCCTGGGCATGTTTCTCGCAAGATAATCTCATCTTCATCTCAAACGTGCTCCTCATCTGCTCCACCTCTTCCACCCCCTGCTGCTCCGTCTTCTGTTTCAGCAGGATGTGTCGAAGCAGCTCCCTGCGGTTCCCCTCCTGCAGCCTCCTTCTCTCCTCCCTCTCCTGGGACACTTTGCTCCTCCTGGCCCTCTGCTTCTTCTCTTCTGCCACATGTCTCTCCCTCTCTCTCTCCCTTTTTTCCACCTCCTCCCTTTCCCTCAGCAGCTTCTCCTGGTAGTGTTTTCGCCCCTCTGCCTCTCTGTGGGCAGCCTCTATTTTCTCCCTGTGTTGTCCATCCACCTCCTCTTTCTGCCTCCTCCAGCGGTCCTCATGCAGCACCACCTCCAGCTCCAGTTGTACCGCTTTCTCCTTCTCCTTACGCTCCCTTAGTCTCCTGCGGCCCTCCAGATCATCATGCCAGCGCTGCATGCTCCGTCTCAGTTTCTTCCTCCTCTGTTTCTCTGCCTCAGCGCGTTGGGCCTCCTGCTGCCTGCGGGCCTCCTGTCGCTCCTGCTCCTCCTGCTGACAGACCTTCAGGCAGGCCTGCTCCTCCTGGTGCTTCACCAACATGAGAGCTGCTATCTTGCGATCCTTCTCTGACAGTGTGACACACATCTCCTTGTTGATGTCCCTGGTGAGCCTCTCTAGCTTCATCTCAGTGGCTGGAGTATATCTGAGGTCTCCCAGACTGACGCTGCACACTGTGCTCCTGTCTGGCTCTCTGTAAGAGGACCTGCTGGCAGATTTCCCTGTAACACACAGATCTGCATACGGGATACAGCTCATTGTGTCTCTGTCCCTTGAGTGATCCTTCAGTTTGGAGTCAGGCACCACTTCCGGCACTTTGTCACTGCCCGGCCACCTGTCCCCAGCAGCCGCCCGGATAATCCTCTCCCTCTCCTCGCGACACATTTGTAAACGCTTCATTCTCTCCTTCTCGTAGGATTCGTGCATGACTCTCATGGCCTCATAGGGCACGTGGTGCTGGTCAGCTACCAACTCGTTTAGCGATTTGATCAGAAGTTCAACAGGTTTGACACCGAGTCTCGTGCAGGACTCTAATGAGCGGGGACTCGTTAAGATATAGCGACTCCGCTCCGCTTCTGCAGAGTCAAAGTTGTTCAGGTCCAAACGAAGCCCGGGAGACGTGGTCCTCAGCTCCCCCATGATAAAATAATAGTTAGATTATCTGGATAATTGTTTCAGGTGCGAACAGTGGTTTCTGCTCCCGTGCTATCCCCCCTGTAGGTGCATGCTTTCGGCTTTCCCTTGGAGAGGTCAAGCAGGGATTAGCTGCGTCTCTCCAGACAAGCGCACTACTAAACCTCAGCTGTAGGTGACACACTGAGGCAGCTCAACATTTCAAAAAGTAAATGTGAAGTTTGTTGTGGCAACTTCAATGTTCACAGTAGTTTATGGGGAAGTGATCACACTGATAACAATAGAACCGTTATTGAAGAAATTATGGATTCAAGGAACATGTCTGTTTAAATAATGGCAGAGGAACATAGGAATTCATAAGAATAAGATGTCATGCCTTGATTGATTTAACATTGTTCCTTCAAATATAGCAAGTTCAAGTTAATGGAAAATATACAAAATAATATTGGTAGTGATGACTTTCCTATTATTTGTTCTATAATATAGACTGACAAAAATATCCCAGAAAGTACCCCTATAGATGCTGTTTTCAAAAGGCTCAATAGGACACACTTAAAGAGTGGTGTACTTTTTCTTTAGCAACATTAGAAAGAAATGGTAATGTAGCTGAATGTACAATTGAGGTGACAGAAATGATAATGCTTCCATAGGTATACCGAAAACTATGATTACAGGAAATAAGAAAGTGGTTCATGGTGGAATGAGTGACTGTAAAAGAAAGAAATTGAGGTCTCATAAACCTGAGGAAAAATCTGAATCTAGAAAATCTGATAGAATATTAAAGAAAGAGAGCCATAGCATGCAAAATAATCAAAACAGCAGAAAGGAACACCTGGAGACAACATGTTCAGAAATAGGTAGAGAGAGAGGTGTGGGCCAGGTATGGAATATGGATAAAAACCTACGACTATACCTGTTTGATACCAGTTCTTGCAGACAACATTAATTTAGCAATGATGGATAGGGACAAAGCTAACCTTCTAGGAAATGTATTTTCCAATGTTCACAGTGGAAACCACCTCAATGAAATTCACAAACATAGGAAAAAAATATTTATAATAAATTATGAAAATATATGAATAAACGGAAGAAATTAGATCAACAATGGATTTGGAATGCAAAGAACTGAAAAGGGCTTGAAGCAAGGTTTCTGCCCCGGGGGAGGATCAACTCTTACTCAGTGTTTAAACATCTGTCAAAATAAGCTTTGGAAATTGTGTTGAACCTTTTTAATAAGATATAGTTTGAAGGTAGATTACCTTATAAATGGAAGACAGCATTAATTCTCCCATTTGCTAAACTAGGGAAACTTTCAGAATGCAGAGAACTAGACCAACAGCGCTGACATCACCTGTGTGTAAATGGATGGAAAAAATGATTGTATCCAGATTAAATTATCAGTTGGAACAAAAAAAAAACTATTCTATTTTACAGAACATTTAAAGTAAAAGCAGGATCAGAAATATCAAAAAACATTTGAAATTCTTAATGGAATACCTCAAAGGATTGTAACCAGCCCTATACTTTATCATGATAAACGACATCTTTGAACATACAGTAATGTCTGATGATGGAACAATTTGAAAGAGGGGTACATATATTAAATATTTAGATAGAAAGCAATCATAAACGTAGAGAGATGGTCTTTCAATTGGGGATTAAAGATTTCCGTCACAAAGTTGAACTATATGCTACTCACTAAAAATAAAATAGGTAATGAAAAGGAACTTGCTTTACAGTACACCTATGGAAAGAGTAAAAGTATCTAAATATCTGGGCTCGTGGTTGGATGAAAAATATACATGGAAGAAACATATTGAAAATATAGAGACTAAATGTAAAAAGGTATTAAACTTAATGCGGTGTGTAGTTGGATTTCAATGGGGAACTGATAGAGAAGCCTCATTACATATTCAGGACTCTGATGAGATCTACTTGGATTATGGTTGTATGGCGTATGAATCAGCAGCAAAAAGTCACATTGAAAAGCAATACAGAGAAATAAGACTTAGACTGGGAGCAAGCAAAACCACACCCATTAACACATTATGAGTAGAATCTAATATTGGAATTAATGAGTTAAGTTATCTCTAAACTATAAGAATTCGGGAAATAGGTAATCAAAACATAGCCTAGCTTGAACTGTCTTACAAAACTGCCCGAAAAAAAAGAAGTTTTAACAACATGTTTATTTATTGACTTTTCATTCCTGTATAATCATTTTGTGCAAAGATGGCACTGTTTGTCAGAGCACTTCATCCTTCTGGGATTTCATGAAGAACAGCTCCAACACCTGTGTGTATGGGAACACCTCTGGTGCTGGTCCATTAACTGCCAGTGTTTCCCACAGATCTGTTTCCCACATATCTGAAATATACTTGGGGGGGTGGTGGTAGCGGGGGGGGGGGGGGGTGAGGTGACGTGCAACAACATTAACCTTTCTGTTGGTCGCTTGTTAGCAGACCCTTCACGCGATGGCAGAGCGAACAGGTACAGGCAGGGCCCATAATGATAGCCCTATAGTTTAAATATACTACCCACACATGAACATATGGAAATGGGTTGCTATTTAAAAAAAGTAATGTATTTAGGAACCTATCCATGTGATTTTTAGTGGGGGTCGACCTCAAATCCTCTATGGGGGTCCAGGGGCATGCCCCCCCCCCCCCCCCCCGGTAAGATTTTATTTCTTATTTTGGAGTTAAATGCATCAATCTGGTGCATTTTGAGGGGAAAATAAAGAGACTAGATCTATGGAAAAACCTATATTAAACAGAACTGTATACATTTCAATAATCATAAAATCATGGCCATAACCAATAACATACCATTTCCAATATGAAAAAAACACTGAAACTTGTTTATTAATTTATTTTTGGTTCATTTATAGTTGTGAGTGTGTCTGTGTATGGAAGCAAACAAGAGACAGAAGTATTTGAATTGTATTAGACACCGAATTTATAGCATTGAAAATAATTACTTTGAAAATCATGTATCTGAATGTTTTTGCTCCGAATTTACCTATGTGAAATAAAAATTCAAGTGAAAAAAATTAGAATGTTCAAATTCAGATCCCAAAAATTCAAGTGAAAAAAATTCTACGTCAAAAAATTCGGTGTATAAAATTCGATGTCCAAAATTGCGATGCAGCATCATCCGGGCTACTCAGACAGGAAAACCAATCGAGCCCTAATGCAATCAAACCGACTTCTGGCCTATCAGAGCACGGCTTTGTCAGTGATGTGATCACAACAACCCGGGAGAAAAATGGCGGAGAACAGCAGGGCTCGCCGCTCGGGTAAGAAGTCAGTTTGTGCTCTTTATTTTACAAGCAGTGAGGGCTCTACAGCATTTGTATCTTACATTAGCTAGCTAAATGAGTGAAGTAGCCTTGTGCCTTGCTGTTAGCAAGCTCCGTAGTTATCATTAATTGAAGTGAATCACAACGTTACTGTGTCCTTTTTGTGTGTATGTGTGTGTGTGTCGGGGGTGACGGTTTGCAAAGTAACGTAACGATCACTTCGGTTAGATAAATCAAGTAGACCATGCTACACTATATGAAATACTCTCTTGCAAAAGCCCTGCATTTAAACATGTTAATGTTACTTTAGTAAAAGTATGCTAGTATAATTAGGAAAGTGTTGTTAAAGTATTTAAAGTCGACACAAGTTATACTATTATATAATTTGTATTATTATTATTACCGATGCACGAGTTGACTTAACTGTTGTAGTTGGAGCTCATTTTGAACAATGAGCTAACTAATGATTACTTTCATAATGGTTTAATGTGCTGACTATTTTCTACATTAATAGATGAAGGTCTGGTTTGTTCAAACTCTCAAAATAGTAGGACATGCTGTCATAATTACCCAGAGTCCGAAGTGACACCTTTACAATGTTAAAGCTGTTAGATAAATGTAGTGATGTAAAAACTAAAATATTCAAGATAGTGTAGTGGAAAAGAGAATGTTTTAAAAAAAAAAAGTTACTAAAACAAAATCTCTTGTTTTGGACTGACAGTAATGATACAAGAAATAGTAGATAAATACATATTACATTACATTGCATTTAGCTGACGCTTTTATCCAAAGCGACTTACAATAAGTACATTCGACCAGGAAGACACAACCTTGAGGAAAACAGAATCATATAAGAACATCAGGTTTCATAGAGCCAAACATTTCAAGTGCCACTCAACTGGCTTTAGATAAGCCAGTCCTTTATTAGTATATAAGTGCTCTGTTAGCAGTTCTTTGTTAGTCATTCTATCGCTCGAAGTGGAGTCACATACATATACACACACACATCTGATTTGTTGTGGATTCAACACAACAAATGGTGCTCTTACCTGTGATGCCTCCTCCAAACATTATAACCAGACTATCATTCAAACTATAAGTAACAGTTCTACTTGACTTTAGACAAACAATTCAAAAGACAAAATCAACACAATTTATTGAAAGACCAATCTTTATTTTACGGTGCCTCTCCTTTTGTTTGTATTATTAAACCCTGTCAATCTAAAAAAAATGAGCAACTCAACAGTTAACTTTATATTTCTTATTGTCCAAAGCATCTATTACACTATTTGTTCCCCTCTCATATTCACAGGATGGATGATTAGAGACTTTGGGGGAGACCTCAGCTTTATGAACGTCCTGTCTGTTGGTTTGGCCAGAGAGGGCTGAGGGTCTTTCCCTACGAGGAGGACCTGGGGGGTATACTACGAAACAGGATTTTCGCTTAGCCGGCTAAATTCAGGGAAAATTCTGGGTTTCCGGTCCTACGAAGCTGGTTCTCTTTTTAGCAGGCTAGATCTCCATGGTAACTTATGCTTAGCGGCTAACCTGGTCGGGACCAGGGGCCTATACTACGAACCTGGTTCAACCTAACCTGGATATGTTTGAGTTAGCCGGTTGGCCTAATCGAAAACATACGCGCTCTCGCTAAACTGTACTACGACGCTGGTTATCAAGTGGATCGCTCAAGCCAGCCGTTTCCTATCTAGTTAGGTGCGCGTTCACATGAAAGGGGTGGTATTTGGAGCATTTGACCAATCACAAACATGGAGAAGCGCACTGACAGCGCAACGTCATACTTCCTGAATGAAGTATATATTACCATGGAGATCTAGCTTGCTAAAAAGAGAACCAGCTTCGGATGACCGGAAAGCCGGAGTTTCCCCTGAATTTATCCGGCTAAGCGAAAATCCTGCTTCGTAGTATACCCTCCAGGTTAGGTTGCAGGCAAAGAGCTCAACTCAGTGAAAGCACCGCCTGCTGACCAATCAGAGCTCAGGGTGCGGAGTTTAAAGCGATCAAGTCATATTACAGGAGAAAGGAAATACAGAAAAGCTGCCGTTGCAGGAAAGACGGCCGGCAAAAATCACCGACTGTGTGAACGTGAACATTAATAGAATATCACCTCCCATCTTCAGAGCAATCTGACTATTATAACATTAGCGTTAAGAAAGCTTACTTAAATATCTGCCACAACATAAGTAACCGGATCAGAGTAACATTAAGTACAGTCCGCGGCATATCACTTCATAATGTATCATATATCTCCTTATCTGAGTCAGCTGAGCCGTATCTGGCCGTGCAACACTCACAGTGTCACATACTGTATGCAGAGGTATTATTTTAAGCAACACATAAGTTGAGCAAACACTCGAGACAAATGTAATTGAAGTCAGATCGTGTTTTAGACGGGGCAGTGATATCATAAACCTGTTAATGTACGCATTCAAACACTTTTTCTTTTGCCAGCTGTATTCACCTTGCAGGTGCAGCTCTGTGGCTTTGATCCTGGATAAAGTGTTTAAGTCATGGATGTTTAAAGTTTAACTTCTTCATATGTCTAATATTAAAGTTCACTTTTCATTCAGGAAGTATGACGCTGCGCTGTCAGTATGCTTCTCCATGTTTGTGATTGGACGAATGCTCCAAATACCACCCCTTTCATGTGAACGCGCACCTAACTAGATAGGACACGGCTGGCTTGAGCGATTCACTTGATAACCCGCGTCGTAGTACAGTTTAGCGAGAGCGCGTATGTTTTGGATTAGGCCAACCGGCTAACTCAAACATATCCAGGTTAGGTTGAACCAGCTTCGTAGTACAGGCCCCCGGCCTGAGGGAGGAGGACCTGCACCAGCTGCACCTACAGAACTTAGCCCATGCTGGGCATAGCTGTTACCACCTGCACAGGCCTAGCCTGTCACTTTATTTGACAAAATGTGTTTAATCAATTAACAGATTAACATTTAGTGTAACTTATGTATATTATTTCATTTTTATTTAAAAGAAAATTGTGATGGTTCATGCTTGATAACTTTTATTTCACATTTCAATAAATTGTATTTGCATTTGCACTCCTTTTGTCCGTTATTCTTACTGAAAATGTTAAGTTACACATGCATCTGACTGAAGATTGGCACCATTTATTTGGGTATATCCAGTCTCTGATAGTGTTACGTTATTATGAGAGTGCTCCGTTTGATTTTGAAATTGTATATATTTATATAAATATATACATAGGCTATGTGTGTGTATATGTCCGCATCTGTAGCCTGTTATTGTCTCATTATACCGCACTGTGAATGAATCAAAGTAAATATATAAGTGGTCATGAACACATCTGTCCATCCACAGAGGGCTGCTGTGCCTTCTGTCATCATTAATGGACGTCTCTTTAAGATGACCGCTCAGAGGAGAGGAGTTCTCATTTCTCTAACCGCTTGCTGCTTCCCCTCCTCTCTCCTCGGTTCTCCTCCTCTCTCCTTGGCTCCTCCGATCGCATCTCCTGTGGGCGGGACCAGGCCCGGACTGGCCATCGGGAGGACCGGGAGGTTTCCCAATGGCCTGGCCTGTTAAGTGGCCTGCTGGCCTGAGGACTTTTTTTTAATGTATATATTGTGAACGCAACGCTGCGCAAATGTGGGTCTGACTCTGCCTCACAGAGTGTGACTGTCTGTATACATGATGTGGCCTGCCGACATGGCCACTTTCATACAGATCATACTAATGCCCTCGATTGGTCTCTGTGTTTCATTCAAGCTCGTGAGGGTGTGTGTTAGTGTATGTGTGGCGCGAGCGAGTGAGATAAAGCGTGCGCACCGGTTACGTGTATTGTTGTTGTTAGCATCTGGTGCTAGCTGCGCTAACGGATATAAGGAGCTTTTTCAACAACAAGGTGGGGGGAGAGTCCTCTCCAGTCAGACTGAGAGACTGATAACTACAGCTCAGGTGAGGTAAAGGACTCTCTGAGTGTTTAGATAGTTAACTTAGTCTAAGTTATCTCTGTGGGTCTCAAACGGTTTAGTCACCATTTATGTAAACACATATTTCCATTTGAGGGGGGAGTGATTGGTAAAATAAGCATGAATAATAAAAAAATAAATGTTAACTAGGTGAAAAAAGGCAAGATAAACTATTAAAACTTGTTGAGAGCTAAAACTAGTCTTTGCTTCTGCCTCAACGAGGAGCAGGGGCAGAGGAGGGAGACAGGTGAGGCTGGTTCAGGAGCACACACACTCACAACTATAAATGAACCAAAAACAAATAAATAAACAAGTTTCAATGTTTTTTCATATTGGTTGGTATGTTATTGGTTATGGCCATGTTTTTATGATTTTATGATTATTTAAATGTATACAGTTGTGTTTCATATGGGTGTAGTCTCTTTATTTCCCCCTCAAAATGCACCAGATTGATGCATTTAAGTCCAACATTTAAAAAAAAAATACCCCAGACCCCCCTATAGGATTTGAGGTCCACCCCCACTTCAAATATGTTCACATAGGTTCCTAAATAGATTTTCACATTTTTTAAAATAGTAACCCATGTCCATATGTTTATTTTTGGGTAGTAGATTTAGAGGGCTATCACATTTATTTGTGACAAATAATTGACAAATAAATCCAGCAAAATGGCACAAAAAACTGGTAGTGGCCTGGCTGGGTGTATAATTCCCGGCCTGACTTATTGTCCCAGTCCGGCTCTGGGCGGGACTAAGTCTCGAGGAGGGAAATAAGTGAAATGAGAAAGGGCCTAAGTGTCTCTTAGTGAATGTCCTGTACTGCTCTTACATCTCATCACATCAGCTATTCCTTTCCCTCTTGGATGTTCTTCTGGACCCTCAGAGAAAGAGAACATGGTGAAGCAGTCCTGTCTCTCAGGCATGTCCTTTCCTAACAGAAATATCAAAAAACATATTATTGCAGAGCAAGTGTGTTATTTAAAGGAATGGTCCACTCATTAGATAATTATTCCAAACTTCAGTATTTAGTGAAACATTATGTTTAAATCATACCCTGAAGAAATCTGCGATATTCCCCGGTAAATAATGATTTTATAGCTCTTTTTTATCAAAACCTGTATATTCCGCCTGGCCGCCGCCATTTTTGCCATTTTCAGTAGTCACGTGATGGTCGTGACGTCATCCATGCGTTCACTTTGTCAACACACGGAAACATGGCGGAGTATTTAAGTTCGGACTCGTCAGCAGAGGAAGAAGTTTTGACCAATGTGAAGAGATTGGATGGGGAATTCAACCATACATATCAGTATGACAATACGACACCCTCTGTCCTTAGACCCTCACATCGTACAAGGAAAAACTTCCGCAGAAAACCCCCAGTTTAAAGGGAACATGGGAGAAACCTCAGGGAGAGCAACAGAGGAGGGATCCCTCTCCCAGGACGGACAGACGTGCAATAGATGCCGTGTGTAAATTGAAAAGATAATACATTTGCAACATAGGTAGTCCAAATGTTTGGGAATAGGTAGTCCAAATGTTTGGAAATCCATGTGTATAATGGGAAGATGATATAAGATACTATATGTATGCATGTAGTACCACCCTTGCTAGCGATTCCCTCTCTAGTTTAGCATACTCAGCTTCGTTGTTCCTGGCCATAGAATCACGATTTTATGGGGCCGGAAAAAACTGGGGGGAAATACACACTAGCCGGTACTACGCTATATGGAAAGGCCACCAAAAACTGGCCTGGACGCTAAAGGACGTTAAAACGGGGCTAGCCGCTGCAATGGAAATGCGCTATAACATACCTTATTCTTACTCCGAGCACAACTTCTGCTCCTCCGTCGCTTCACACTTGCAGAGGGCGATTTCTCAACTGGCCGAACTGGTGTCCTGGTCGGTGATGACACCAGAAAGACCGATGGTACTGCATCTCCATTAAGTAATGGTTGTTCCATAAATCCCATGTTATGTTTCATCATACTCTCAGAGTAGTCGTCCGGAAATTTGAAATGTTTGCTGCATACATGAGCCTGTGAATCTTTCGGTTCGGGCCGGCCACATTTCGCTAGCCACTGCCTCTGAATGTACTTCTTACGCTTACCTTTTGGCAACAGATGGAACCGAGCATTCCGTGGATTGTTCCTATCAGAATTGTGGTAATATTTCGCGATACAGTGAGGCATATTTGAAGAGAGAAACTACAGTAAATAACATGGAGATCAACGTGTCTTCGAAAACCAAACGCATGGTTTACGTCACGTCCGGAAAATGGCGGCGCCCACAGTGTTGATGTTATTTCGGTATATAATCAGTTTAAAATCACTGATAATGTCATCGGATTAAAAAAAAGAAAAAAAAAGCCTGGCAGAGACTGGTCTGTTTTATCGGATGATAATTATTTAAAAATGAGTGTCATGAGCATACCATTCCTTTAAGAAAGAGGTGTGTTTGTTTGTTCAGGGGCTATAAATATAATGATTTTTTTATTTTAATGTGTTTTTTAAATCCAACAGTGTACTACAAAAATAGTCAGATTATGAATAAACCGTTCTAAATTCATCAACATTGAAATAAATTTATTATTAAAATAATATTTAACTGTTATCAAAACGTAGTGCAACTGTAGAAGCTTGCTCTGTCCGGTTGTCTCACTGAAAGACAAAGGGTCGCAGTTCTCACCATGTTCAATAATATTTGCCTTAAATACATTGAAATGTGAAAGTTGAACAAAAAAGTGATGTTGCTTGGTAAAATGTAAATGTAACCTTTAGCTAAGAAAGTGCACTCAACATCACTGATGTGTAGGTGATCTAGTATTCAGTCATGTTTAATGGCATGTGTATCAGTGTATTAGAGTCATTACTTTATGCATTCTTTGTAAAGTATGAAAAAGGTGTACCTTGGAATCCGTGCTGAAGATCTCTGCTGCTAGGAGTCCAGATCTGTCTCTCCTCCTCTGGTCCAGCCTGTCTGGATCACCTTAAGGACACTTTTAACAAACAGATGTAAAGTTACATGTGTGGGTTACAGACTTCTTTACATGCAAACTACTTTTTATCTTCTTTTAAAAACAGGTCATAATCTTATTGGTATACTTAAGAAATTGCTGGATATCACAGTCCTCATACTGTATCAGTTTGATTGAGTATTATTGTGTAGGTCTTTTTTATTTTACTGTTACTTTGGATGAGTTTTTCATGAGTCAGTTAAATTAATTTGTTTTCATATGCCATATTCATATGCATCACACACACATAAGGGTAAGACACAAACCTATTGAACAAATGCAATGGATAAGCTTAATTTTCACTGAAGTCACACATAACGTCATATCTAATATTTAAACAAATAATTTCCTTGTCACTAAAGCATTGACTACGCTATTCATCATCCTTAAATCCTTAAATGCAGGCATTAAGTTACATGTTCTGTTCTACAGCCACGATAAGGCTGTTTCTCAACTGTGAGGATAATACAATTAAAAGAGGCATTGGTAATAATAATATTAAAAACAACAATGTTTGTGTCGTTCGTCGGATAGGCGGTTAGCTGCAATAAATAACTCCAGTTCAACAAACCATATTACAATATCTAATGGATATATTTTAAAGATACACACATTTCATTGTGAGGTTGATTTAATATACACTGCTCTCTTCAACAATACGTTGACGTTAGCTAGTCTATTGTATGCTATAGTAGAGCATAGCGAATTTAAACGAACCTTAACAATGCATACAGTAACCTAACTATCTAACGTACAAGGATGACCTTATTTTAGCAACCTCGCACAGAAGCCTTTTGGTATACAGTAGCATCCCACTTACTGTTATACACTCTTGGATGCTACGCATAGCATCGTTAGCACAGATGGAGCAACGATTGCTCAAATGTTAACCCAACTCTAAACATTCATTAACGTTAGCTTAATAAAAACACCAGTAACATATCATAAGTACTTTATGCAGGGTTGACTTACCGAAGAAACTGCATTCACGGTCGGTCTATTTTAACCGCAGATAAATCCTATATTTGCATGACGAATAGTCCACCAGGAGCCAACACAACAAACACGGCCGAGTTCAAGTAGTGTTCTCCTCATGAGCTGAGCCGCTGTAGCATCACGGAGCCAATGGAGCTAGCAGTGAGACAGAGGAGCCAGGAGAAGCAGTCCTGTTGTCATGAAGGGGGAATCTATACAGAATATGTTTTTGTGGATCCAGGCTAGAAACATATTCATTTTCTTTTGTTAAGTTGGACATTTTAACATAGGGTCTACGGGAATTGCTCCCATATGCATCCGACGTCGCCTACAGTTTGCAGCATTGAGCTTCACAGCACTGTCCCCCAGAAGTCGGGTTGATTGCATTCGGGCTCGATTGCTTATCCTGTCTGAGTAGCCCAGATGATGCTCCATCGCAATTTTTGATGTCGAATTTTATACACCGAATTTTTTTACATCGAATTTTAAACACCGAAATATTTGACGCCGAATTTTTTTCACTTGAATTTTTGGGATCTGAATTTCAACATTTTTATTTCACATAGGTAAATTCGGAGCAAAAAACATTCAGATACATGATTTTTAAAGTAATTATTTTCAATGCTATAAATGCGGTGTCTGATAAAATTCAAATACTTCTGTCTCTTGTTTGCTTCCATACAATGGAGCTAGCAGTGAGACAGAGGAGCCAGGAGAAGCAGTCCTGTTGTCATGAAGGGGGAATCTATACAGAATATGTTTTGTGGATCCAGGCTAGAAACATGTTCATTTTCTTTTGTTAAGTTGGACATTTTAACATAGGGTCTACGGGAATTGCTCCCATATGCATCCGACGTCGCCTACAGTTTGCAGCATTGAGCTTCACAGCACTGTCCCCCAGAAGTCGGGTTGATTGCATTCGGGCTCGATTGCTTATCCTGTCTGAGTAGCCCGGATGATGCTCCATTGCAATTTTTGAGGTCGAATTTTATACACCGAATTTTTTTACATCGAATTTTAAACACCGAAATGTTTGACGTCGACTTTTTTTCACTTGAATTTTTGGGATCTGAATTTCAACATTTTTATTTCACATAGGTAAATTTGGAGCAAAAAACATTCAGATACATGATTTTCAAAGTAATTATTTTCAATGCTATAAATTCGGTGTCTGATAAAATTCAAATACTTCTGTCTCTTGTTTGCTTCCATACCCTATCCCTTAACCCCGTGACGTTTCACTCAGAGGTCAAGGAATAGACGATAGGGTTAGAATTTAGGAGCTGATCTTTGGACTATTCTACTGCAGCCCAGACCTGGCGTCAACTTTTACATTACGGTATACACACTACACAGTCGGCAACTTCAGTCTGCATAAAGTTAGCAAGCCAGCATTGCTAATGCTATCGTGTCTAGGTTAAATACACGCTATTATATTAATCAATGTCAACAGCCATGCGTTGTACATCCGATTGACAACAGTAATTTAAATAAGTTGTTAAACGACTCTTGTATTAATGGGCATGTTGTAATTAGTAACTACACTTCTGTGAGCAGTGGTACAGAAGTCATACAGCATATATACTGTATACACAGAGGTGGGAAGTAACTAAGAACATTTACTCAAGAATTTTGAGATACTTGTACTTCACTTGAGTTTTTCCATATTTTTCTACTGTGTACTTCTACTTCACTACAATTCAGAGGTAAATGGTGTACTTTTACTCCACGACATGTGTTTAATAGCTTACCTTTAGTTACTTTACAGATTTGGTTAAGATGCCTATTGGTTACTGGTGGCGTTTTATGAGTTTATGTTTATCAGTTTATTTGTTCATATAGACACCTAAAGTATATCATATATTATATGATATAAATATCTTTATGTGAGATAAGGGATCGTTGCTCACTCTGATATGATAAAGTGTGTTATATGCTCCAGGAAGGATACAGTATATTGTTGAATATATATTCAAGCTAGCTATATACTGTATATAACATTACATTAATTGTAATTCAATATACATACATCAATCATATATGGATAAAAGGACAACTTCACCGTTTATGAACATGATGTGTTTATACATGATTATATGTGTAGATAACCTGTGTAAAATAAATAATGGTTAACATGGTATCAGTGTTGTTCGCTTTGCAGTGTAGTTCTCTCTAACACTTGCATTGTTATTTTACTTAAAGTTTAGATGATCACTAAACCTATAAGCCATAACGAAATGGGAGATGCAGAATGGACGGGCTTTGGCCTTCAGGAGGGATAAACCTGCTCCAAGGAAACGGAAGTGACGTGACCTCTGTCAGAAGGTAAACTATAGAAACATATGTACCTATTACTTATTATTCACATATGATAAGTATATTACTGGACATTTACAATTTACTGGTGCAAATATTATCAATCAAAGGATTTACACTGAGTGACTCACTCCAGACTAAAACATAATGTTGATAGTTTCAGATTAAGAAATGCCTCAGGCATACATTTGATATCACACCCCCAGTAGTTACCCCCAGAGCCCAGCCTCCTCCCTGTGGTCTGCCAGGAGCCCCCAGAGCCCAGCCTCCTTCCAAGTAGTCTCTGGGTGCTGTCCATGTACGGCAGGGATATCCTCTCCCACATGGACCATATCAAGGCCAGCATCACCTCCACATTTGGTTCCACCTTAAAGATGGACTCAACCAAAAAGGTCAAATATAACGTGACTGTGTATTTGATTTCCATGTTTGTTAAACTCTCTTATAAACAATAACATTAAAAACTAGTTTTTATTATAAATGTGTTCGGTTACAAATCTTGAAACATTAACTGCTATAGATCATTTCTAATAAATGCCTCAACTTCGCTGTTGTCACATTCCAGATCACAAAGCATCAAAGCAAGGTGGAGATGCAGCTGTTCCCTGCTCCACCCTCTGGCCCTCAGGCAGTGGCGTGCACAGACATGTATAGGGGCAGGTGCTCAAGAGAAAAAAAAGGGCACCTTCTGAGTCGTCGTGGCGGTCTGGCGGCCGAAATTGTGCGCGAAAATGTGCCGGATAATGGCGGATTTTGTTAGTTTATTTTCGGTTTTTGGTTACTCCTTCCATCTCTCCCTCATTTTGGTCATCATCAGATAGCACTGTTTCTGAACATGGTGCTGCTCTGGACTCTGACATTTCTGCTTCATCTGTGTCTGACTCAGAGATATTTTCTATGGATTTGTCTCCCTCATCTTAGATAGACTATTGCAGGACAGCAGGGGGCTGCTTCCCTGAGCTTGCTGTAGCTGCCTAGAATACAAACAATATAGAATATGATGTTTATTTCAATTATTTGGGTAAGGCAATGCAATGCATGACAACATTAAGACTCACCAGACTTTAACTGTCATGGCCAAAATTCAACACCCTACCACATAGTTGTTGTTTTTTTGTCATTTGGCAAGTAGCTTCATGTCTGATTTAGTATCACCAAAGCACTTAGTGTGGTTAAAAAAAATAAAATTATATTATTATTATTATTATTATCACAGTTCAAATCTGAACATGAAAGGGCTCTAGACAGACAGTTTGTCCCTTAACATGACTCTGACCTTTCTTCTTCATCGTAATCATTGATGATGGGTAAGGGTTCATCAGGCACATCTGCATCCTCATCTTCCTTGCTGGTAGGCTCAGGCTGCTTTACCCAGGAGAGCAGAGAGCTGCTTCCCCGGGCTGCTTGCTGTAGCTCTCTTTGTTTTTCTTTTCTTATCCTGTCTCTTCTTGGCATTATTCTACAAGTGGTAAATGCAAATGAGCTAAATCAATGTACTGCTCTGCTGTGCATGATAATTAAGGGTTAATCTCCTAGAAACATTTAACAGCAGCATTAATGTAAACCTATAAAGTTACTAGGCTACTACTTATATTGTACTTTTTGAGGCATTTTTACTTTACTTGAATATTTCCCATTTTCAATACATTTACTTCGACTCCACTACATCTCAGATGCAAATATTCTACTTTTACTCCACTACAATTATTTGAAAACTTTAGTTAGTTACTATGTAGATTTTGATTAAGATTATTACACAACATACATTTAATCACTTCAGCCCTAGCATAATGACGCATTGTGAGCGTGTAGATCTGCTATTTTCAAAAGTGCACAACGAGACTAAATGGATGGATGCAAGAAAAGAAGTGAAGTTATAGTTTAGTTTGGCATCTGATTTAGGGGACTAAACAATACACTCGTTGTATTTGTTACCTGGTGGTGGTTACTTACTTGGTCGTCACTAGGGCACTTTTAGTCGTGTTGCTGCGTGCTGCTGCACCACACACACCCGCCGTGGCCTGTCTGACTGACTGACTCTGCGCGCTGCGCGTTCACGTTGAGAGCAGGGAAGGGAGGGGCTGCAGCCAGGGCACGTACGGGAGTGCCGCGGGGCACGTGTGGGGATGTCTGACAAAATTACAACGCGCATTTGGGGCATTGCTGTATATATTAGAAGCTTTTAATCCAGAATTGATCGATGTTACCATGAGCCACATACAGTACACTGTAAAAAAAAAAGAAGTAAAAAACGAACTTTCAAAAGGGCACATTGCTGTCCAGAGGGCAAAACGGGCAGGTGCTCAAGCACTACCTTGAGTCTATGTGTGCACGTCTCTGCCCTCAGGTGGAGATGCAGCTGTTCCCTGCTCCACCCTCTGGCCCTCAGGTGGTGATGCAGCGCTTCCCTGCTCCACCTTTGGGCTCTATGATATTTACTCCAGTGAGCTCACAGGTTCCTGTCCTGGTCGCTGCTCCACAGGCTCTGAATGCCAGCCTCTCTCTGCTTTTCCTGCTCATAGTCCTGCTCCTGCTTCATACAGCCAAACACTGACCCGCAAAGTACTGCCCAACACGTGTGGAGGTGTGGGAGGTTTGGGACAGCGGACACTGGACACAGCCAGTACAGGGAGTAGTGAACTACATTGTGCCAAAGGAACAGTGGTTGGAGGACATAACAAAATGTATATCCCCCCACCAGAGGCATGGACACTGGACACTTATTTATGTATATAGTTCGGTGTATAGTTTGATAATGATTTATATATATGATATGTATATATTTGATTAAGTTTATGATAATGTTTATTTTATGTTAAAACTCATTTAGAGTGTTATCTTTGGATACTGCACCTTACTTACTTGTATGGGTTGTTTTACATTTTATTAAGTTGAACTACTTTAAAATAAAGATTTGGTTCTATCAAGTTCGTGACTGTCCAATAATTGAGTGGAGTGCTATGTTTAGAATTTCTCTAGGTTTTCTCTTTGTTTGTTAAAAGAAATACATTATAACACCAATACCTTCTTAGTTCATATTAAATGTAATGGTTACATTTAAGTATTTATCCACAGCACACAAACCATGGCGCTTCAATACAGGTCCATATTGGTTACTTCAAAACTATCCCTGATAAAGATATAATAATAATAATTGTATGTAATAAACTTGAAAGAAGTAGATCTACTTCTTTCAAGTTTATTACATACAATTATTATAAACATAACACTTGTGTTATGCAGTTAACTATTAACACATGTCTATTGAATATTATATATTTCTAATAAATATTAAGTAAAACGTATCTTTTTTTTAATCAACAAACACATACTTTGTTGGTCTTTATTAAAGTACTTCTGTATATAAATACTTTTACATGCTACAGAAGGGGAACAGGTAGCAAGAGAATCGTTTTTTTCTCCTCTTTTTCTCTTTCTTCCTCTTCCCCCTTCTTCTCCTTTCTTCCCCCCCCCCCTTGCAAGACTATTGTTCCCCAGCTTTGGCGCAGAGACCAGAGACCATAGACCAGTGACCAGCAACTGGCGGCCCGCCAGACATTCTCATCCGGCCCGCACGACGGGGGTGACTGTGGCGTTGGCGGAGTGGTTACTGCGTTCGCCCCCCACCCATTTCTTTGTGTACAACGTCTCGTGAGTAAGGTGCAGTACCGGAGTCCAACAGAGAGACAGCAGCTGCGGGACAGTAGACTGCGTACTGCGAAACCTTCCCTCCCCTGAAGAAGAAGAAGTGATCCTTCGTTGTGAAGAGTCTGGTTAATGCGCTCCGTACCACAGCAGTAGCCCCGCTGCGACAGAGTCCAACAGAGAGGCTGGAGCTGCAGGACAGTAGCCTAGAAGCAGGGTTGGGTTGTAACAGAAAACATAACGGCGTTACGTAATCAGAATACAAAAATCAAGAAGGCTAACTGTATTCAGCTGGCGTTACATTTGAAAAACGAGTAATCTGATTACAGTTACTTTCGTAAACCTGAAGTGAATACATTTTGAAATACTTATGGGAATTATTGGTGGAAAAGTTTCCTCACAAAATGTAATATTCATTACCGGCAGAACTGTGTCCACACTGCACTGAGCTGCAGCGTGTCTGTGAGCGAGAGAGAGATGCAGCGTGTCTGTGAGGCCCCGCCCCCGCACGCAGAGAGAGAGAGATCTCTTTTAAAATATATTGAAAGTTAGAAACGGAGATGGTTAGATAAAATGTGCAAGATAACGTTTATGTATCATTTCTTTATTGTCGAAATGATGACATTTCATAACGGGATGAAATCAAAGTGAATGTCCTGCTGCTGCTGAATGCATGGGGCAAGTGACTGGAAAAAGTTTTAAAAGTTATTACATCGTTTCAGATAATAACTCATTCTATTTAGGGGCGCCTTCCAAAGCACGCAAGGACACCTTACAATTCATAACATATTCCAAGGAAAGGTTTTAAGACAGTACAAAGAATGCAGTCCGGGTGATGTTTTTTATGTGGGGTGCAGATGAGAGAGCTGTCAGAATGACACCAAGATGTTGTGTTTGAGTTCTTGATAAGCCATGAAAACAGTAACATAAGTGTCTCCTGTGCACCAAAACATACCCATCTGTTATGGAAAAAGAAAGTATTCCAAAAGTAATCTGAATACTATTTATCAAATTCTGGGCTATATAAAAATCGCTGGCCCGCGATAGTGTCTATTGGTTACATTTCGGCCCTTGGACAAATGTAGTTGGTGATCCCTGCCATAGACTGTATATATAAAGGGCGAGACACTTCACCCCCAAATTGCCCCTGTGGGGATTGCCCACAGCAGGGGCGTCGCCTGGACCTGGAAACATTCGGGGCTTAGCCCACAGTGGCGGCGCTACAGTCAAATGTTCTACTGCAAGACTCCCCACACGCACATACACAATTGCGCCATCTGGTGTCACAAACGTGTGCCTGCATTAGCTTTGTTACGGCAATGGATTGTGGGAGATTCTCAAAGCACGTGAGGATCTCTTGAGGGTAAGGTGCCTGTATTATGTCGGTGGACAAAATGTATGTTTTTATTTTATAAGGACAATAACGTACTGTTGTGTTTGTTTAGTTTAATGTTAATTGTTTAATGCTCACAGTCACAGCAACATGTTTTGTGTGATTGGCTATTTGTTTTATATGATTTATCAACGTGATCATCAAAAGCTAATCTGAGCACCAGAACCCAGCTCACGTGTCCTTTTATGCTGTCCATTGAAATGCAGGTATGTGAGTTTTGTACACCAGTTTATTTATGTGTAATGTTTCACATTGCTCCACATGATGCCTTGACTACAAAGATGATGTTTCTACGCTTCTTCCTCTGCGTCACAGTTTCGGGAATATCAAGACCATTGCACAGGGCCTTGGTCTTGTCATCGACCTCATGTACTTTCTCGTTACTTTGGTAATTTTTCAGTGTGTTCTCAACTGCTGTTTTGTAATCTACTGCCTGTACCTAGTCAATTGTTTCTTTCTGCAGGTATTTGTGCAGCCCTGATGCCCCTTTCACACCAGCGCCTTTTCAGCTCCGGCTCGGAGCTAGAGCCTGAAAAGCGCCGGGTTTTCCAGTTCACACCGGAGCTGCGCCGGCTCTTAGCTCCGGAATCCGCTTCATTTCCAGCTCCAAAAAATTGTCGGTCCAGAGGCAAGAGCTTTGGAGCTAAGAGGTGACGTCGCTTACATCTCTCTTACGTCGAGGCGTGCAGGAAACTAAACCCACCTCCCATGGGTCGACTGTTATGCCTGCCTACAAGCAGTGTGCCTATAAACACACTTTATAAAGTCAGGCAACACTAACCAGGCTTCGTGTGATTCTGTTTATTTGTGCCTTACTTTGACCATCCGTTCACTGTTATCGATCATTGTGGAGAGAGGCAGACGTGTTGTTTTGTATTATTGCAGCTATCGGATGCAAGTAGTCAGTTTAGCTTCGGTTGCTATGCTAACATCACCCGTTTTATACCAGAGACACTTTCATAACAGCGTTGTGATACCAAACAGTGTCAATTCAGACTGACACACATTCACTTAGGCTAAGGGGAACTGGGGATATGCATCAGCTGCTTGTGTGAGTCGGACAGTGAATACTTTAGAGCGGCCGCTGCAGTGTGAGCTAACCGGGAGCTAACGGGAGAATAAACTCCCGTGGAAGAGCAGCACTGCAGCGGTCGGTAAATGCTGCAGAAACACATTAATAAACAATGAACCACGGCACTCTGGAGCAAAGTATAAGGTTGGAGAAGTCGTTATTCAATTTATTCTGGCTTCGTGTGATTAAAAGCAACACGATCATCGACCCGACGCTGTTGTTGTTGTTGTGAGCTTCCGTTGGGGAGCAAATCAGCGATGTAAACGGTGACGTCATGACGCAGCAAGGGCAGCTCTGGGGCGCCAGTGGGCGGTGTGCACAGAGCGGGAGCTGAAAAGGGAAACCGGAGCTGAATCAGAAAAGCTCCCGCTCGGAGCTAGAAACTGAAAAGCGCTGGTGTGAAAGCCGCATGAGTGGTTGAGAGCAGTGTCTGGAACATGACAGCATGTAGATGGTACTGCATGTTCAAAGCTTGCTTTCCAGTCCCTTTGCTAGAGGGGCTGAAAGGCTCCCTAAAGTCTTGATCAAAGCAGGGAGGTCTTTGACATGCCCAGCGAACAAGTTGTTTGTCCCCTACCTCTAGCTGTTTCTGAAATGTTTGCAATCTCTGATGGTGGACAAGAGACGTGGAGAAGAAAGAGTAGAGACACTCCAGGAGATCAATGCAGGTATGTGAGTTTTGTACACCAGTTTGTATAAGTTTAATGTTTCACATTGCTTGTGAAAAATATACTACCACTATACGATCACTGATGTTTTGTTGTTGACTGGACACTTATTTTGTAAAAGAGATAGCATGAGAGGATCTCTTAAGCAATGCAGCTCACGTGTCCTTTTTATATGCTGTCCATTGAAATGCAGGAAAGTAATCACCAGGTCTGAGTGATCTGTTGCCGAGGGGACACTACACCGGAGTTACATAAGCAGAGATAAAGTGCTATTTTGGGGGGAACTCACCTCCTCTGGGGTCCCCCAGGAAGATTTTTTTAAATGATGAAGTTAAAAGCATCAATCTTGTGCACTTTGAGAGCAACATCAAGAGATATGGATACATCTCTCAACACCCATATGTCAAAAAGAAATCAAAGAATCAGAATCATAAACGGGTTTATTATTTAAAAACACTTCATTTTCCAATTAAATCATAAACGACGTCAAATTATTAGAAGTTGTTAGTAATCAGATTAAACAGAAAACAGGGATGGAAGGAGGAAATAATAATCCCTCATCTCTTGCTGTTTGCGGTTGAAATTATCTCTTTTGCTGGCCAAACATGCTGGATGGAAAGCAGTGATGTCTCACTTGCCTTGGCCCTGTATCTGCAGTCCCTAAATCAGTCAGGTTACCCATTGACTCTCGTCTGTTCTGGTGTTCCTGTTCATTGTTGTCTCCATTGTCGTTCTTGTCTGTTGTATCTCCTTCTTGTATGTCCCTTTCTCCTGTTCTCCATCCTCTACTCCGTTTGGCTCATCTGTGATGACTGTGGGTAAACACAAACAAGTATGTAAGTCAATCAGTTTCCAGCTCTGTCAAATAAATGAATTTCAAGTTACACACATTTGTCTTCATTAAAATGAGTGTCACCACACTGTCACAAAATGTAATACTAACCAATTGAAAATAGTTACATGTACATTGGAAACCTCTTGTAAATATCACTGTTAAGAGTAGTTATCTGCCAATAGGACAGAATCATTCCTATACAAATGCAGTTTGAGTAATTCACTTAATATATTCACTTAAAACTTTAATATAGTCATTTTCACTTAATACTCTAATATAGTCATCTTTCTGCATTCAACACTAAGGAAAGCTGTACAATTTGACATGATGAGGAAAAAAGGCCTCCGACAATGCAGATCATTTTTGGATCATATCAATTTTAAGATGCGGGTCAAGGCTTAATATTTGGGAGCATAGTGTCCCTTGCCCCTTTCAGGAGCCCCACTGGATTAGCTTTGATCTGAAATATGTGTATAACAAGCTTGTTAGCTGGCTGTCCATCTCATAATGTTCACATAGAAACTAGCTGTCAATAGGAAATATCAATCAGAAGAATTATATTTTCATGCAAAATCTGTCACAAAAAGAGGTTGCACATTTAAATGCAGGTGTTGTTATGGCAACGTCAGTGGCCAGACAGCCACATTTACTGCTGCAAATACGTTCAAACATGCTGTCGACACGTAAAGCAGTGGCAACTATGCCACCATTTCAGCTGACTCTTTCTCAGAAATACCGTCACATAACATCCATATATTTCAGTGCTAGGTTGATGCTTAGCTAAGCTAACTATGAAACACACACTCAGGATCAACTACTGTAAGGTAGCTTCTAGCTTCATGTCGAACACAGACAGTAAGTCAACATTTCCCAGAGAGCTTTCTTTGAAATCACCAAGTAACGCTAAAAAAACACAACATTTAGATTGTATGACAAAGTGTTTATTTAATATATCTGGCTAGCTATAGCTACTTGCTAACGGTTTAGCTTACCCCCGCGATTCAAAGTAACGTCAACGTAGCTATAATGTATGCTTTGCTTACATGTTGACATAACTTGTAAGTTTACTGACAGGTACATACCTTGTTCACCTGGCTCAGGTGGTGGCTCTGGGGTTGTTGTGTGAGCCACCACTTGAGAATTGCCGCCTTTTTAATTAAAGAAATGTCTAATGTCCATCTTCAGAATCTCCGCGTCCGGGGCTGACAGTTTAAAGTTTAAACACTGTCACAGAGGAGAGGTACGTACCTGTCAGCCAATAAAACACGTTTATTTCCATGCAACTCTCTGATTGGTCTGGTGGCGTCGTCTTGCCTCTGTGTTGCATTCACTGAACATGGGAATTTACAAACCTGCCGTCCGTCCTATAGGTAAAGTAGGTTAATGTATTATATTAGTGAGGGAGAATTTGTCCGGGGGTAAAGAAAAAACATCCGGGGCTACAGCCCCGGATGCCTACCCCAGGCGACGCCCCTCAGTATTGAGTATGAAAGTCGCTTTGGATAAAAGCGTCTAACAAGTGCCTACACCCACGACTACGCCCCTCAGTATGAGTATAAAGTGTTCTGGATATAAATAATGCTTTCAATTACAATATCCTCAGAGGGCCGTACAAGTTATTGACCTCTGCTTAAAAAAACTAAAATCACAGCCCATTCATTTCATTCTGTGCAAAGAAAAAGCAACCTCTTAATCCAGATATCTCACCATGACTCGCGTATGCATGCACGTGCACGGTGTGGCGTGACCACCAAAACAGAAAGATAATTATGGACACAAGATGTGTGCAAATGTATTTAGTTTCCTATCCATGTGAACATGGTTTAAGTGGGGGGAACCTAACCTCCTCTAGAGGGGTCCGGGGGGCATGCTCCCCTGGGAAGATTTGTTGCACTATGAGAGCAACATTAGGAGATCTATGGACACATCTCTCAACACCCAAACAGAACTGTAAGCAGATTTTCTTTTAATTTATGGATATTTGACAAATCACTACCCTTTCAAACTGTATTCTTCTTTATTAATAACTGTCATATAGTATTTTATACCTGTTTACTTTATTCTCTTGTTTTTTTTAGAACTATAATGATCATATAAAGATGTGCCTTTACCTCACTGACTGTAGACAAAGCTTCTTATATTCGTTAGCATAGCTAGCTAACCAGATGCTAATTATAACAACACAGTTATTGACTGTCTGATCAGTATGACAGATGAGCAGATCGCCACTGGGCTTTCAACTAAGACACAGACACGCAGAAACTGCGGCATGTGTATGGACTTATCGGTACTGCAATTTCTGAAGTGCTGGAGTGGCGTGGCGTGGCGTGGGGAACCTCCGGCCCACCCCTGCCGTAGAGTCTCACTCTGAGCGAGTGCTGCTGCAGCTGCTCTCGGCTTCGTCCATACTAATTAATTAATTCATTCATTCAATGCTCGCCGGTTCCGCGGTTCCACATTGTTTGTTGTGAGGAGTCTGATATATTTAGTATATTTATATTTTAGTGCGACAGCCAGGGGTGACAGGCGCGTACGCGTCACAGGCAGCTTGCTGTTGCCAGATTGGGTGGTTTTCCGCATTATTTTGAAGCCTGTTTACGGTGTGTTTTAACTGGGTTTTCGGCTGAAAGGCATATGAAATCTGGCACACTTTTGAACGCCGTTATAATACAGTGCTGAGAATGAACGCACTTTTGAACGCCGTTATACAGTGCTGAGAATGAACGCGTTCTCAATTACGTTCATCTAGCGGAAATACAGTACGTTCAGTTCACGTTCGCCCAAAATATGAACGCGTTCATGAACGATCGTTCATTGAACGCGTTCAGGTACATCACTGCTAACAAGTAACATGTAATATATTTTAAAAATACAGGTTTAATATCCAGAATATAGTTTTATTTATTTTGTATGTGAGAACATATCATGGAAAATATGCTCATGATGCTGTGCTACACACTCCGTTTCATTAGATGGCGGTATTCACCTTAAACGTTTATTTGTATCCCGCATAAACGAAATAGAAGAAGAACCTAACTTTTTTGACGTCAACATTTTTGTGATTATCCTGGCGCGTCTTCAGTCTGCCGAACAGGTAGCTATGTTAAATTAATTGTAAACAGATGTATTGATGTTTTAAACAATAATCCGCTCTGAGTTTACTTTCGGAGGGACCTTAGATAGGAAATTACGTAAGACGTTTAGTTTCGTTGCTAACACAACTGATTGTACTAGCTAACATCGGCTAACGTTTTCTCAGATCAAGATGGTAAACCGTTCAGAATTTCCGTGTTAGTGTTAACCGCCGATCTGGGAGAAGTTTGCTTCTGGTTTGCATGATAGCCTATCAGAGTTTGGGTTTTGAAACACATTTCAGCATATTTGGTATGTTTGTTAACCACACTGTAATTGATATATAACACAAATGCAATGCTTAGTTAGTGTTGAATACAAAGTTAAGTAGATACTTCTGTCCTTATGCAGAAACCAACGTTAGCTATGGTTCGTTTCCTTCTATTATGTATACAGTAATACACTGGTAAGTCGACTGCACTATATTAATGATGTTGTGTTGATCGACTTATATTTAATATGACACTAGCAACATTTTCATTGTACTATCTTGTAAAGTAGCTAGAGTGGCTGGTTTCTATCTCGTCTTTGGCTAAACTTCCAGATCCAAAATCAGATAGTCGTAACGGTTGTTGTCGTCACAAGGTAATGTATTAGTTATAACATTTACAAGCAGAGAGGTAGCCTACTTTGTTTATATTGATCATGTTTTGCGTTTCTCCTTACGAGAACAACTCTTCCACTAAGTGACGCATCATGAAACGTGCCAGAGGCGGTGTCGGTGATGGTGAGGAAGCTCCCCGGCAGAATGCCACTGCAGGCCAGAGGAAATCTGACCAAAGTGACGGGGACAACAGTGGTTGTGACCTCGGCCAAGCTGACATGCAAGACGAAGACGATAACCCGGGGATCCGGAGGGAAATACGGAGCAAGTACAGAGAACTCATCCAGTCAGTGCAACGTGAGTAAACCTAGGGTCTGGCAAGGCAGTATAGATAGGATTCTGTTGGCATGTCATTAATGTATTTCGTTCTTGTGTCCCCCCCTCCAGAGAATAGGGAAGACATGCTGAGTCCCTCCAACAACAAGCTCACAGAAGTTTTAGAAGAGGCAAACAAACTTTTTAAAGATGGTAGGTGTGACACAACCACAATCTAATGCACACCTGTTGCATGACTGGACTGCAGGGAAATGCATTCCAAAATGTTTTTCTCCATCAGAGCAACATCTTTAAACCAGCATCTGCATTGAAATAAAACATGCATGCGAAACACATGTACTGTGATGTTATATTTGAAACAATTGAACCTATATTTGTGCGTGTTCCCTGGCAGTGCGGCAGTCGAGAGAAGCTGCTCTGGATGCCCAGCTCCTCGTTGTGACCTCAGACCTCGGCAAGGAGAAAGCCAGCCAACTTGCCGCGGAGGGCGCTGCTTTTGATCCCACTGCTTTCACTGAACACCTTGTGAGTTTATTATTTATACATGTTATTACCGCCAAAGTTCAGTTCAGTAGGTTCAGTGATCAAAATGGCAGCTGAGGAAAAGTTGTTACCTTCATACATTGTTGATAGTTTCTTTCTTTGGTTATAAAAAACGTACATCATTTCTCTTATAATATCTATAAAACTGAGAAGTAGGTTTGTTTTCAGATCTTTCAATAAACCACAGTCAAATACATATATAAGACCATGTGACATAAACAGAAAGATAACATTGCAGCTACATTGTTATAACAACATTCACGGGTGGTATGTTTCAAATCTTGATGTGTCAATGTTATGCGACTCTCTGCTCTAACTAGGACACTTGTGTTATATAAAAATCTCACTTTAAAGTAAATCTGAACGTGTCTTTGTCTGAAACAAGACAGGACGTTTATTTTAAAACACAACATCATTTATTGAAATGGTTTTTCCTGTACAACAAACAGAGACTTAGCAAAAGAAAGATTCAAGAAAAAAAGGAGGACATAGAAATTAACATGAAAAAAAACAACTGTAAAAAATGTAGAAAGTCATAGGTAGTGCTGCGTACCGGCAAGCCGAACCGGTACTGGACTTGTAAAAAGTTTCGGTTCAAGTCCGGTTAAAACCGGAACGTCGGGAACCGGTACTTGGACTCGCAAAAAAACTAGCACTTACGTATATTCTGGTGTCCGTGGTTATTTAAACATTCCCTGATAAACGTTATTCAGCGTCAACACATGAGTGCTAATCCCAGTGTGCTCAGTGTACAACATCACATGTCATTTCACCTTCGATTCACGGTTTGAAAACGTAGCCTTTCGCCACATGCTAATGCTAACCGGAAGTGAAGAATTTTCAGAATAAAAGTATTAGTTAAGTTAATAGTGTGAACTTCCGTTTTATTCAGAATAAAACTGATTTAAATTAAATAGTGTATTTAATTCAAAATTACGCCATATCAACATTGATTTTAATTTCTAACAGTATGTATGTACATCACTATGTATGTAGTATGTACTGTATAATGTACACATGTAGAGTTGTAGAAAATGTACAGACAGTACACTCTGCCTGTACAGTCAGTCACTACAGTGTAGCCTATACTGTATAGTAGGTGTGTAACAGTGTAATGCGTATAGTCTACTCTACACTCTACCTTTCAGCAACGTTTTAGGGATGTAGGCTCAGTCAGCTCAGGGACTGGTTGGTTACTTTAGTTTGGTGAATGAAATAAATGTTTGAACTTTGTAGTAGTTCACTGTAGTTGCTGTCATAAGTCATTTGTAGACTAAGTGGCAAAAAGTGTTTTTTCTACATTTGTACTTTGTAGAGAAATGTAGACACAAGTTGGAAGGGAGCGCAATAAACCTGACGAGTTTGAATTTGAGTTGATTATTGTTAATTTTAAATTGATAATTAGCTCACAATAAGTTCACTTTAGTTACTCACACAACTTGACACAAGACATGGGTTCAGGTCCGGACTTATAAGTCCGGACCTGAACCTGAACCTCTGGACTTGAGTCCGGACCTGAACCTGAATGTGAGTCCAGGTACGCAGCACTAGTCATAGGGCTGCCCCCAAATAGTCGACTAAACGTTACTCGGCTAACATAAAAATGTTTTCATTAGTGTATTAGTTGAAGTAAAAAATGAAAAGAAAACGCCATCTGTGCGCTGTGTGTGCGTTGATGAGTTAGTCCCTCACTCTTTACTCTTTGCCTGGTCATTAAGTCAATTAACTGAAACCATTTTGGGAGAAAAATAAATAATATTTATAATCATAACATTATATACGTGCTACGATTAGTCGACTAATCGCCTGAATACATCTTTAGTTCAGGGCAGCCATAGAAGGTCAATATGTTAGTAATGTGAGTACCAAGACCGAAAACGTTGCAGTAGTCATGTGGAGATCTTTTCTCCTCTTCTCTGACAGCTGTCCTACATGGGTCTGAACCGACTGAACGACGGGGAGGACGAGCAGCCGATCGGAGACGCTATTGGCTACCTGCCTCCGGATGCTTGGCACAAAGTGGCCCAGAGAGCAGAGAGCTGTTTCAGGGCAGCCCCCTCCTTCCACTACATGTGAGTGCCTCAGCAGGCTATGTGTCAATAACAATTATAAGAAATAACAGAAGGGATCACAAAATGTTCGTAAAATTAAAAGCTGCTGATTTGAAGTCTGTGTTGAATGAACATCAACCGTTTTCAGAAGATAACCCGATCTCTTTCAGTTTTCGAAAACTCAAGACTTAGTTACCTCACTCCTGTTGTTCCACTACCTTTTGTTTAGTAGCCTTTAGGAAAATTGCTCTTAAGTAAGCAGAGATGCAGTGTTTATGTCTAATGCTTTTATTGTGAAAGGGAGATTACAACATTTTTAAAGCAGAGCTCATACAGAACTAATATAGACAATGGTGATGTAACCATTACTTAATCCAAAAGTTGTCTATTGCCACTTTAAAGATGTTTATTATTACTATAATTGTTTATAACTCAAGTATTGCGTCTTTGCTGGGTTTTTATTGTTAATAGTTCTACTTTCTCTCCCTAAATCTTTCATCATTGTGGGTCATTTCATCAGGATGGGCTCGTTCCATGCAGAGCCGCCTCCTCCAAAGCAAAGGATGGAGCGGCAAAGGAAGGCCCCCGGCAAAGAAGTCAAAAGGATAATGCCTACTCAGGTAACTTACAGCCCCATGGATTTATTTTGGATAACGATACATCTTTATCTAAAAGTAACATTTTCAGTCAATAATCTTTCAAAACACAGCGTTTTTGATTGTCATGTTAATGTTGTCTTGTCAGCTGAAGAAAATGGGAGGCTCCCATCAAGAAGCGACAGAGAAAGAGGTGGAGAGGATCCTGGGATACCTGAAGACGTATTACCAAGATGATCGTGAGTTTAAAGCCGACCTATATGATGTTTCTTCATCGTGTGATTATTATTCGCTCACGTGTCTCTGCTTCTGTCACAGCAACATCCCCTATATCCTATTACGAGTTTGTCATCGACCCCAAGTCGTTTTCCCGGACAGTTGAGAACATTTTCCACATGTCCTTTCTCATCAGGGTGAGCTTCCTTAGCTGATGTTTGGATTAACGGAACTTCTCTGCCCTCTAGTGACCGTTACCAAGTGTGACAATTCTGTTTGTGTTTCAGGATGGGCTGGCTAGGATGTATTACGATAATTACAAATTACCTTGTATAGGTAAGAAGATTTCATATTTTGATGTATTATTCTGACCAATACAAATGTCTCTAGATAAATTACTTAACCAGCGTTCTGTGTCTTTGTTTCTCAGCTCCAGTGGAGGAGGGAGAGGTGGAAGCTGGAGGATCAAGCATCCGTAAACAGTGCATTGTCTCCATCAGCCCAAAACAATGGAAGGTTAGCAAGTTTTAGCCTGAAAACTGAGAATATACATGGCTAAAATAAACGTTAACTCTTTTTGTTATGTCATAATCATGATTTTCATTTTGTCAACTGTTATGTTGTTTTACCCAGGAACTTATAGAGGGCTACGACATCAGGGTCACAATGATCGATCCTTCAAACATGCAGCCTGAGTGATGGACCCTGCCGCCTTTCTTTTAGTGGAATTGTTAGAAATTTGCAACGGTCAAGATCACTCTTGTAAATACATACTGTAGTGACTTATTTCTGTTGCACACATTGATTTAATCTGAGTTTTTTACTGTTTTTAAAGTTTGAATAATAAAAGGAAAACAAGGAGAAAGCTGGTACTGTTTTAATTAATTAATCGGAATATGACCTATATTGCTGTCATTTGAATGGCTTTAAATGAGGGTTGGGAAAACCTGGGTTAAACCTTGCACATTTAAATATTTGAAATTGTTGTGCACTAGAACAGGGGTTCCCAAACTTTGCCATGCCAAGGACCCCCATATAGCATTACCCTCTGGTGGGGACCCCCCTGTTGCAATTAAAAAAAAAAAATGATGTGTAGCCTACAAGTGCCTCGCGATGGAGCATGCAGTGTGTTTTGGGGCCTTCTGCCTGATCAAAGCTGTCACTCCGCTTTTTTTGCCTGTCATAGCCCCACTGCCCCATCTGAACACACCCACACAACGAGACCAGTCAAGTCCGTTTGAGTTGATGTACTCATCTAAAACTTGGAAAATGTCTCTTCATGTGGTCCTACCTTCCAGTACTTTGTAAAATAATATTTCCTCAACAAAGTTGTCTTCTGAAATAAATCTGATGTATGCAAGCAATTCTGCGACATTTGCTACATCCGTGCTCTCATCCAGCTGCAGAGCGAAACTTTCACTTGCTCTCACTTGCTCCAAAAGCTGAGCAGATACTCAGTTTCACTCTCATAGCGGCAGCTCGATTCTGATTTGCTTGAAGGGCGGTCGTGTGATTCAAAAATATTAAAATATTGGCATCAAAGGACACAGATTGATAGATATGCAGTTATTAATAACATCCCAAAAAAAAAAAAAAATCCTGTTTCCCTCAAACTTTGCGTGACCCCCTGGCGGCCCCCCGGGGGGTCGGGCCCCCACGTTGAAAAACTCTGCACTAGAACAAAGAGGCATGTATGAGCATTTAAAGACCATGACCCACAGATGTGCAACTCATGACAATAAGTCACAAGTAGAGATTGCTTTATTTGAAGGTCTCACAAGGTTTGAAAAGGCAGGGAACAAGTGGCTTACAGTAGCATGAAGCACAACGGTTGGTTGTCCCGATATCTGTGTTAATCAATCAATCAATGTTTATTTATATAGCCCAATATCACAAATGTTACATTTGTCTCAGTGGTCTTCACAGTGTGTACAGAATATCAGTATGACAATACGACACCCTCTGTCCTTAGACCCTCACATCGTACAAGGAAAAACTTCCGGAGAAAACCCACAGTTTAAAGGGAAAAATGGGAGAAACCTCAGGGAGAGCAACAGAGGAGGGATCCCTCTCCCAGGACGGACAGACGTGCAATAGATGCCGTGTGTAAATTGAAAAGATAATACATTTGCAACATAGGTAGACCAAATGTTTGGAAATGCATGTGTGTATAATAGGAAGATGAATCCACAAGGATATCCATCCAGGACCTATGATCCAGGACCACAGCCACGACTCAAGATCCAGGGCTCGCGATCCAGGACACAGGACCGCAGGATCATCCATGACTCCGGATCCCAGCGTATATAGACACCAAAAAGAAAGACATTTGGGGAAGCTGGGTTAATCGGAACATGAGAGTACACAGGTATAGACAGAGAGAGGGAAGAAGTAAGATGTCCCCCGACAAACTAAGCCTATATCAGCTGAATCTAATCAGCCCTAACTATAAGCTTTATCAAAAAGGAAGGTCTTAAGCGCACTCTTAAAATCGGATAGGGTGTCTGCCGCCCGAACACAAACTGGAAGCTGATTCCACAAATGTGGAGCTTGATAAGAAAAGGCTGTTATAGCAAAACTACATAATTAACTACCGACTTAATGCTTTTCAACCAACCAACATCATCCTTCCAGGTTCAGGTGTTCTCGTACAATGTACATTTATTGTCATTGTACAACACAGGTATGTAATAAAATGCAGTTGCAGTCCTTTTATGCTACATACAAAAACAAAACAAGCAAAACTTTTTGTGGAGGATGAATGCTTCAGCTGGAGGAAGAAGCTGCGCTGTAGTCAGGTGGTACAGTAGCAGGTACTTCCTGTTCTTGACCGATGGCAGCAGGGGAACAGTTGTGGCTTGGGTGTTTTTATTGATTATCTTTTGGACTCTTCTTGGGCATGTTGTTTGGTAGATGGGCACCTATGATGTCCTATGCACATCCTTTGCCAGTTGATGATGTTTTCAAATGTGCGATGACCATGCAAGGTTGTTTGTGATAGTGATTCCCAGGAACTTATTATTTTTTTTAAATAAAAAAAGGACCTCATTGGCTTTGCGTTAAGCAATAGGTTGTTATCTGAGCACCACTCTGCTAGACTTGGTCTTTCTCTAAACATTCTCATGGTTGTTATCGTGTACTCTTATGTGCAGACATTTTTAATTTCTCTGAACCATTTTCCATTCCTGAACAATAACGATAAAAAAAGTGCAATTCATTGATCCCCTTTTTAATAAAGTCTTTATTCTCTTATTGTTTTATTTAAAAGAAAAACCCCTTTTGTACACCCCATGTGGAACGTTGGGAAAATATCTTTGTCAGGATTCATGTTTCTGCTGTCATATGTAGCGGAACCCAACACGTGGATCAAAACATAGAAAACCCTGCATAAAATATGTGTTCAGTCTCCCCTGGCTCTATTCTGAGTTAACATCACACTGATATCATTGTGTGTTCTCATCAGGATGATGTACGAACATCATCCTTGCATCTCCTGGCACTTAAAGAGACAGGCTCTCTTTCTGCTGCCTCCCATCTCTTCCTCTCTCCCTCTGAGCATGTTTTCCCTCCAAAGCAGTGCTTCAGTCACACCCGTGCAGTGATGTGAGGCTAAGCTGCATATGAGGCAGAGAAGAGCAGCTCCCTTCTTCACACTCCTCTAATTAGACTCCTTATGTCATGACGTTTTGTTGTTGCTTTTTTTTTATATAACAATGACTTGAAAAGATATGTCACAGGCTCACCAAAGGCAATGCAGTGCAGAGCGTGTGTTAGTCACTGAGGCACACACTCGTACAGCCACAGAGGCGTGCACACGCTCACTCCACTGCTCCAGCAGAGACCTGCCAGCCCCGGCGATGCTCAGGCTGAAATAACGATGCAGTTCTGCAGAAAGGTGCTCTGCAAGCCGTGTAGTGCCAGAGTCACTTCACCAGAGGAGGACATGGAATACAAGATGGGGAGCTGCATTGGAATCTCACGCAGACAGGTAAACAGAAGAGGGAGGATGCTGAGCAGAGGCTGCCTGCAGTGCAGCATCCATGCCTGAGAGTGGACGAGGAAAGGGAACAGGCTTTACCAGTCTAGAGTCTTTACTCAGGCAAAGGCAGATAGAGAGAAGGAGCTCTCTAGTGTTGGAGGAGGGGCGACGTCAGAGAGGAGAAGGAGCTGTGGAGATGCTGAGGAAAGGAGGAGCTGAGTGTAGATGCTGAGAGGAAGATGGAAGGCATGTTGACATGATAATGTACATGTATGTGTACGGGTCATTTACACCAGGGCCTGGATGACAGTTGAGATAGGAGGAACTTCCAAGGGAAGTGTATTTGGAAAGTATGCTGTGATTTAAGAAAGAGGCAGTGTTATTTATAGGGATGACAATAAGTCTTGGCACTCTGCTGAAGATGGCCTGTGATGATGGGAGATAAAACAGGATCCAAAATACACTTCAAACCCTCTGTAGTCCAAATATAAATGTGTCTCTTGCTTGCATGTTGCTCTGGCCGGTGGTGGTTAAGTCAGAGTGGGTTTGTGATGTTTGACTATGGTCTGTACGTCAATCACTGCAAAATGTACGGAAGCGAGGCGTTGACAGAGCATCACACTGAGGTTTAAAGGATGAATACATGTGAAAAGGTTTGGGGTTATTTTGAATATTATCATCAGGGAGCTAGGACTCCTCATTCTCCTGTCCATACACTGACATGTTGACTTTATTTAAATGTATTACGTCAACAGGTTTCATATAACTGTATTAGGTCAGTTGAAAGCAATACTATTAAGTTGAACCTAATATGTTTTATTTAAACTTAATAATATTGCTTTCAAGTAACCCAGTTATATTACATCTGTTGACATAATAATAATTAAAGTAAACGTTTCAGTTTTTTCAGTGTAGCGTGCCTGTTTGTTTACAGTGTGTTCCCTCCAGCTGACTGACTGCCCCCCCCCCCCCCCCCCCCCACACACACACACACACAGATACCTCTACCACCCTAAGCAGACATGGCTTCCCCAGCTCCAGTTCTGTCTCCTCCCCTAGGGCCTGTCCCCTCTCCTGTCCCTGTCCTGTGTCCCCCCTCCGTCCTCTCCTCCCACTCTGCGTGTGATATTAAAAATAGCTTCAGAGAGACCGGAGAGCACAGACACAAACATTGGCCTTGAGTCTGACAGTAAACAAAGATTGGATTTGGGTTGGTAAAAGGCTTGACACTGTGTGAGGAAAAGCCTGCAGTGGTGAGTAGTTTGTGAGTTGCATCAATGACGCAGATTTTGGATTATTTGTGTGGTTTGCAGTGAAAAATATAAAAAAATGAGGAAAAAGGGTTTAAACTTGGCCATTTTTTAAAGCCGCGATGGCATTTTTGTGATTTTGGTTAACTTTTGTATTGTCATGTTTAATGCTATATGAGATTTAAATGTGTTAAGTAGATTTGCCTTGACCCGGTGGCTTCTCTGTCTCTTACCTATAACTGAATTATAATATGTGTATTATCTATGAAATTCAATATCGGATTGTAATTTATTTTTAAACAGAATTGTATTTAGCCTTGATGTGTTCCTGGTAGTTTTACTCTGCCAGTGGAGGGGTCAGGTGTGGGGCAGGAAGCAGTAATCTGATACTGTAGGTGTCTAAAGGAAGACATACTGCTCATCTAAACCCTAGAGCTTAAACAATGGCGCATGTTGAGTGACTGACAGACCAAGATGAGGTGAGAAGAGACCTTGCAAATGTCTAATCATATGATTTGTCCCAGTGCTGTCTGTGCTTCCACTGCCGCCTGCTAAAGTGCACACACGTCCACGGCTGAAATTACACCCCATTCACACAAATAGCAAGCAGGCAGCGATGGGAAGTGTCGCCACACCAAGAAATAATCAGAATTAAGACGTTCAGTAAGGGGAAATCCAGATATTAAATTCCCTGGTTGGATAATCATAGGATATGTACAACAAAAATGTATTATTTGTATACTTGAGTAGAATATACAGCCTTTGTGATAATAGTTTGAAAATAAAGTGTGTATGACTAATTGTGCACAAGACTGGAATAAAGTGGATAGGCCAGAACTCTATTTATAAAGTCGTGCATATTCAGGTCAGTGGTTTCTGACTACAGAGCTACCGTATATTCCCTGCAGTCATATATGCGGAATGCACAAACACCACTACAGTCAGCACGAGTGTTTACTGCGCAGCTGCAATACATACATCAAAGAAGAGGGGAAATAAAGGTGGATGTCAAGGGACTATTTGATAGGGTTATGAAAGCGATTTAATAATAATAATAATTCCTTACATTTATTATAGCGCATTATCAATGACTCAAAGCGCTTTACATATACACACATTGCACATCATACATGCAATGGTCAGAAACTGTGGGACAATACCCACAGGAGCAAGTTCAGGTGAAGTGTCTTGCCCAAGGACCCACCGGCTTTACAGACGCAGCAGCGGCGGGTTTCAACCCTTGATCTGATGATCATTGCACAGTGCACTGCGCCACACCGAGTCATCGAGGCGCTTTTACAAGTACACATTGATATTATACATGTACTGTGGACAATACCCACAGGAGCAAATCCGGGTGAAGTGTCTTGCCCAAGGACACAACGGCCTGACGCAGTGGCGGCGGGAGCGGGTTTCGAACTGGAGTTCCCCAGCACTCCCCCTTGATCTGATGATCGGATGCACAGACCACTGCGCCACCCGTCCCATTTCTTCTGTATTTGATATACAATCAAACCATGGCTAAGGCTTGATGTGCTTTTCTTCAAATAATTGAAATATCTTTGCCAGTTTTTTTCAAATATATGTATGTTTCTGGATGATTTCATCAGCTTTGACTCATGTTCCTTAACAGACTGAACACTGCCTGGAAGCCAACAGACACCCCAATCTGTTATGAGGATTATCTAACTGAGCCTAAGTCACTGTTGTCATTATGAGACAGTCACTCTGTGTTACACAATGCATGTAAAGAGATGTTGTATTCTTAGAGACAATGCTATTTGTTTAAGGTCATTCAAACCAGAGAAGGAGCTGCTGTTCATCATTTGTCCAATATACTCTTAAAGTATGCTCTAGAATACATTTGTATGATTACAAGATGCTTGTTAGGGGATCTGTTTCTGCCTCAGCGGAGGGAAAGCCTGCCCTTTGGTCTGAGAGGGAGGTCTTGCTTCAAGTCCATAATCTCCTAAAACAACACACACTTAACCATTCTCCCTCCCTGGTAACCACGACCCTTCATGCCAGAGAGCTGTTAAGGCTGCAGACTCTGTGACTGCTGATCACACTGGTGTGTCTCTCTAGTCCTACGCTGATGGTCCCTCTGTGCCATTGTCTTTCAGCCAGCTGTTGTGAGAGGCTGTTGGTTTTGGGCAGTTGTGGCCCCGCAGCTGGCTGAGCCATGGGGAACGAGAGCTAGGCACAACTGAGGCGTTGGTAAGGGTAAGCTCGCTGGCATGAGATGGCTAAGATTGCTTTATGATGCTCAATCTCTAACAAAACTAACACTGCTCACACGATTACTAACTGTTGGCTTCAGGAAAACACTTGGGATTGTAAATAGTGCTTTGTGTACATTCTCATGCTTAATTCAAGCTTTTCTAATAAGCATTTAGATAACATGCATGTTCTTTATTGTGTGGCTTAAGCATAGGTTAAGATAAATGTTAGATGCTTATATGGCTCTAAAAATGTGCTGTAATCTGATTTGCTGCCACCCTGATGCTTTCCAAGCTTGATTCTTTGCAGCTTATATAAAATCCATCACAATGTTTTTAAAAATCTATGTTTTGTTGTAAATGTAAACAAGTTTTAAAAAATGACAAAAAAATCAGGAATTTCCACATGTGACTGTATCCAGCAGTGGAATTCAGGATTAATTTTAATAGGATTAACACATTTGCCTCATGAGTTATAGTCTCATGTAGTGGACCTCATTAGATGTGTTGGAGAGTGAGGCTTAACATTGTTGCTTTTGCCTTAAAACACATGTGATTTTGTTTTCAGTGCCTTGGTGCACACCCACTTGCTTGCTTGCACTATAGTGGCTGTTCCCTTTTAAACGACTCTGGTTGAACACTTTCATTTCCTGTCCCAGCCAGAAGAGGGCGCTGCGGAGAAATGTTGTTCTGTTTTCACCTCAGGAAAATCAAATGACTCCCGACAGGTACAAAATGTGTGGGTGTTGTGTGTGAAATCCAGAGGGAATATTAACTGATAGGTGAGACATTTTAATGCATCCTTTCACAGTAAACATTAAAATGACTCTTTCTGGTTTTTGTTGAAGTGCTTTACAGTGTGCCAAAATGCAAATGTTCGTGCTTGATTGCTGTTGATATTAAGCTAAAGAAAAACAGAAAGAGTGTCATTAACCTTATTTTTACAAGATATCCAACAAAGTGTAACTCTGCCTGTTGATTATTAATAATGAATAGCAGGGAAATCATATTTGAGTCCCTTACTCTTAAAGTGCCATTTTGTGAATTTGGAGCAATTTCAATCATTTTATTACACTGCCAGTTTTATTCAATATCTTTAATAAATGAATACGTATTTGAATTTTTTTTATTTTGGTATGATATCTGTAAGATAACCACACACCCCACCCTCATGTGCATATAAAGATAGGACTTCCATTCAAATCAACCTGAAATAAATGAAATTGAAAACATTTAAAAAATATATATTTAAAGACTCATTCATGTTTTTTAATATATAGTTATTGTCACAATTTATTCCATAGGCATATCTATTTATTTTGTAGGAGTATTTTTTTTATTTCATAGGAGTATTTCTTTATTTATATATTTATTTTAAATTGACTTAAATGGCATTACATACTTATATATCTTTCACACTTATTTGTCGGTTGATCTGGTTTATTTGTATTACTTTGCCATCGTAGCATTGCTTTAGAAAAAGCATCCTCCAGAATGCAACCCCTCTTTACCCACCCTTGTTTGGTGTCGTGATGGTTGTGTATTTTACATATGTTTATGATGATTTATCAGGAAGAGAAAAATAAGAAAGATTCCAATCTACACCAAAGCTAACACGTGTGATCCCCCTTTAATATCCAGTGAATATTAGCCTGGGAGATGTACTTTATACTGACAGCCTGAAAACATTCAGTGTACTGACAGATGTTATGTTCCTACCCGAGGGAGAGAGTGTGTTAAGCATCGAGGAGAAGGTGCTGTCATCCTCTGATGATGTCACACCTTAGCAACACTAACAGGTCAGAGTTTGGATGAAGGAGGAGCTTTTTCTAACTGCAGCAGGACTGTTGAGCTGCCTCTGTGTACATGTGCCCAATGTGCTATGTAACCAAAGCTTCTTGGAATGTAACCCTGATCCCCTCTCCAGGGGTCACTGCAGGCCCGACCATTGGCCTAATTCCCAGCATTCACCCTGCAGAGGCACTGTCACTCTGTCAGTAGCATAGGTCAGTAGGCAGCCAGAAGACACAGCAGCAGGGAGAGAAAGGGGAGGAGGCTGGAAGCAGAGGTGGATAGGGCAGGAAGAAGAGAGGGAAGGAGGAGGGAAAAGACAAGAGAGCTGTGTACAGTAGAGGGGAGGAGAATGCTCAGCACTTCCCTGTGGCCAGCTCAGTCAAGTCTCAGCAGCAAGCACCGTGTGTGTCATTGCGTAGTAGTGTCTATCCACAAACACAATCCTGAGGAGGCGCATGTACATTTAACAGGGGAGTGTCAGCAGCAGCAGAGAGGACAGGACTGTGAGGAGAGGAGGAGCTGAGTCAGTACCAGAGAGGAGAGTGTGAGCGTCAGCAGCAGCATGTGTTGCAGCATGTTTGCCCCCTTCTTCAAAACACACAGCCCTGCAGAGAGAAAGGTAGACGGGTAGCAGAGGAGTCACCTTCAGCAGCACAGAGGAGCACACACTGCTGGGTAAGTGCAACACAGGGGATGTGAAGAAGGGTTGTGTTAGAGCTGTGTAATGTCTTAGTGAGGGCTCTGCTTCAGCCTCCTCCCTGTTTACAACAGTCATGTGTTAGGCATTACAGTTGTGTTAGCACATGGGCACTGACAGATTGAGTTAACAGTAAGTGGGATATAATGAGTGTTGGACAAGTAGTAGTTTCTAGGCAACCTAAGTGTGCTTTCTGTTTTGTTGCTGGTTAATGGATAACAGACAGTGCTTTCTGCGTGGGGTTCACACTAACTGTAACAAGGGCCATGCTTTTCCACCTCTTCATGCAATGGCCATACAGCGGGGATTAAGTGTTGGTTGTAAACTCCTGGGGCTGTTTGTTGTTACTCTGTTGAGCTGCTCTGAGTTTGTTTGCACTGTGACATTATCAGGTTTCAGGCAGGAAACAGGAAGCCAAAGACGCGTCAACATACAGACTTTTATCATAAAGCTATGTTCATTTCGGCATGTAGAACTATTAAGGTGTGGATGAATTGTTTGTTAAAAATCCTATGATGATACAGAAAATGACAGTAGTATGACACCTGCAGCACCCTCTTTTAGGTTTACTCTCTCATGTCTTACGTTCTCTCTGTTTATTTCTGCAGCCTAGCAGGAATAGTCTAAAATAAACATTTAAAAATAACTCAATCTGGCTTGGAAACACAGATGTGAAGAGAGTGGCTACAATTGGCCAACATTCCTCTAAAGTGAGTTTAAAGGCGTAGTGCAGTGGAGATGTTAGCTTTTTTGTTCTTGTGATGGCGTGAGCAACATCCTCCGTGTGAGGCTCTTTGTTGTGCTGACACAGGTGAGGCCAGTGACTCAAGAGCCTCTTAACACACACAGCTTTACTTGTTGGCCTGTCTCTAATATCTGCAAAAGGCACCACTGACATGTGAGGTGACATTTTGTAGTCCATCTTAAAGCAGGACTACATTTTTGATTGTTGTTGCATTTTAAAATCAATGAATGTAAAGCACATGTGCTACATTGCCTTTAAAATAACCTGAACAAGTGAACATAACAGTGCAAGCAGCTACAACTAGAGCCCTAAAATCATGATTTCTGTTTATTGGTCATGATACTCATCTCCTTTTGTGTGAAGCCATGCTGTCTACTTGTTCATAAATAATGAATGAACAAATTCAATTCTGAATCTCAACTAATCTTTGATGGTTGGCATTCGAACACTTTTAATCTTTCTGTACTCACACTTATATAATCACATTGTAGTTTGCTGAAATCAGCACCCTCTTTGTAAGAAACAGTTCAAATCGTCCCGACATACGGACTGGTAAAGGGCTGCTTGCACATGTTTATGTGTCTGTTCTTACGTTCACATTTGTTTGCACCTGCACTATGTGGGAGTGAACACAGTGAAGTGTTGTGTTGTTGCTGTTTGTGTTTACATAATTTAATCTTGGGCTTTAATAAATCTATTATTCTTTGTCAATTATTTTCTAAGTGAGGCCCTGTATGATGAATGTTCATGTGAAGGTGCTTTATACAAAGTAATTAACTCTGAGATGAGTTTAACCACATGTCTGAGTCACATTCCAGCAGGACTGGTTTGTCTTTAATGATTACTCCTTCTGGCTGGGAAAATGTTTTATCTTAGCAGACTTCCTTGTGAGGTGTTTCCAAGGTAGAGAACACCTGGCTGTAATGTAACATTTAATTAAACTAGTTCCCTTTTTTCTTTCACAATAATAGTTAGTTGCTGCTGAGAACTGCAGTGTAAGCAAAGCTGCAGAGATTAGCCTGGGGACACTGAGCCTGGGCATTCATTCTAGGCTATAACACTATAAATAATCCTTTAATCGCAGACCTCCGGATGCTTGGCACAAAGTGGCCCAGAGAGCAGAGAGCTGTTTCAGGGCAGCCCCCTCCTTCCACTACATGTGAGTGCCTCAGCAGGCTATGTGTCAATAACCAACTTATAAGAAATAACAGAAGGGATCACAAAATGTTCGTAAATTAAAAGCTGCTGATTTGAAGTCTGTGTTGAATGAACATCAACCGTTTTCAGAAGATAACCCGATCTCTTTCAGTTTTCGAAAACTCAAGACTTAGTTACCTCACTCCTGTTGTTCCACTACCTTTTGTTTAGTAGCCTTTAGGAAAATTGCTCTTAAGTAAGCAGAGATGCAGTGTTTATGTCTAATGCTTTTCATTGTGAAAGGGAGGATTACAACATTTTAAAGCAGAGCTCATACAGAAACTAATATAGACAATGGTGATGTAACCATTACTTAATCCAAAAGTTGTCTATTGCCACTTTAAAGATGTTTATTATACTATAATTGTTTATAACTCAAGTATTGCGTCTTTGCTGGGTTTTTATTGTTAATAGTTCTACTTTCTCTCCCTAAATCTTTCATCATTGTGGGTCATTTCATCAGGATGGGCTCGTTCCATGCAGAGCCGCCTCCTCCCCCCAACGCAAAGGATGGAGCGGCAAAGGAAGGCCCCCGGCAAAGAAGTCAAAAGGATAATGCCTACTCAGGTAACTTACAGCCCATGGATTTATTTGGATAACGATACATCTTTATCTAAAAGTAACATTTTCAGTCAATAATCTTTCAAAAACACAGCGTTTTTGATTGTCATGTTAATGTTGTCTTGTCAGCTGAAGAAAATGGGAGGCTCCCATCAAGAAGCGACAGAGAAAGAGGTGGAGAGGATCCTGGGATACCTGAAGACGTATTACCAAGATGATCGTGAGTTAAAGCCGACCTATATGAGTTTCTTCATCGTGTGATTATTATTCGCTCACGTGTCTCTGCTTCTGTCACAGCAACATCCCCTATATCTATTACGAGTTTGTCATCGACCCCAAGTCGTTTTTCCCGGACAGTTGAGAACATTTTCCACATGTCCTTTCTCATCAGGGTGAGCTTCCTTAGCTGATGTTTGGATTAACGGAACTTCTCTGCCCTCTAGTGACCGTTACCAAGTGTGACAATTCTGTTTGTGTTTCAGGATGTGGCTGGCTAGGATGTATTACGATAATTACAAATTACCTGTATAGGTAAGAAGATTTCATATTTTGATGTATTATTCTGACCAATACAAATGTCTCTAGATAAATTACTTAACCAGCGTTCTGTGTCTTTGTTTCTCAGCTCCAGTGGAGGAGGGAGAGGTGGAAGCTGGAGGATCAAGCATCCGTAAACAGTGCATTGTCTCCATCAGCCCAAAACAATGGAAGGTTAGCAAGTTTTAGCCTGAAAACTGAGAATATACATGGCTAAAATAAACGTAACTCTTTTTGTTATGTCATAATCATGATTTTCATTTTGTCAACTGTTATGTTGTTTTACCCAGGAACTTATAGAGGGCTTACGAGCATCAGGGTCACAATGATCGATCCTTCAAACATGGCAGCCTGAGTGATGGACCCTGCCGCCTTTCTGTTAGTGGAATTGTTAGAAATTTGCAACGGTCAAGATCACTCTTGTAAATACATACTGTAGTGACTTATTTCTGTTGCACACATTGATTTAATCTGAGTTTTTTATGTTTTTAAAGTTTGAATAATAAAAGGAAAAGCAAGGGAGAAAGCTGGTACTGTTTTAATTAATTAAGTCGGAATATGACCTATATGCTGTCATTTGAATGGCTTAAATGAGGGTTGGGAAAACCTGGGTTAAACCTTGCACATTAAATATTGAAATTGTTGTGCACTAAGAACAGGGGTTCCCCCAAACTTTGCCATGCCAAGGACCCCCCATATAGCATTACCCTCTGGTGGGGACCCCCCCTGTTGCAATTAAAAAAAAAAATGATGTGTAGCCTACAGTGCCTCGCGATGGAGCTGCAGTGTGTTTTGGGGCCTTCTGCCTGATCAAAGCTGTCACTCCGCTTTTTTTGCCTGTCATAGCCCCACTGCCCCATCTGAACACACCCACACAACGAGACCAGTCAAGTCCGTTGAGTTGATGTACTCATCTAAAACTTGGAAAATGTCTCTTCATGTGGGTCCTACCTTCCAGTACTTTGTAAAAATAATATTTCCTCAACAAAGTTGTCTTCTGAAATAAATCTGATGTATGCAAGCAATTCTGCGACATTTGCTACATCCGTGCTCTCATCCAGCTGCAGAGCGAAACTTTCACTTGCTCTCACTTGCTCCAAAAGCTGAGCAGATACTCAGTTTTCACTCTCATAGCGGCAGCTCGATTCTGATTGGCTTGAAGGGCGGTCGTGTGAAAAAATATGAAAATATTGGCATCAAAGGACACAGATTGATAGATATGCACTTAAAAAATAAATAAATCCTGTTTCCCTCAAACTTTGAGTGACCCCCCCGGCACCCCCCGGGGGGTCGGGGCCCCCACTTTGAAAAAACTCTGCACTAGAACAAAGAGGCATGTATGAGCATTTAAAGACCATGACCCACAGATGTGCCAACTCATGACAATAAGTCACAAGTAGAGATTGCTTTATTTGAAGGTCTCACAAGGTTTGAAAAGGCAGGGAACAAGTGGCTTACAGTAGCATGAAGCACAACGGTTGGTTGTCCCGATATCTGTGTTAATCAATCAATCAATGTTTATTTATATAGCCCAATATCACAAATGTTACATTTGTCTCAGTGGTCTTCACAGTGTGTACAGAATATCAGTATGACAATACGACACCCTCTGTCCTTAGACCCTCACATCGTACAAGGAAAAACTTCCGGAGAAAACCCACAGTTTAAAGGGAAAAATGGGAGAAACCTCAGGGAGAGCAACAGAGGAGGGATCCCTCTCCCAGGACGGACAGACGTGCAATAGATGCCGTGTGTAAATTGAAAAGATAATACATTTGCAACATAGGTAGACCAAATGTTTGGAAATGCATGTGTGTATAATAGGAAGATGAATCCACAAGGATATCCATCCAGGACCTATGATCCAGGACCACAGCCACGACTCAAGATCCAGGGCTCGCGATCCGGACACAGGACCGCAGGATCATCCATGACTCCGGATCCCAGCGTATATAGACACCAAAAAGAAAGACATTTGGGGAAGCTGGGTTAATCGGAACATGAGAGTACACAGGTATAGACAGAGAGAGGGAAGAAGTAAGATGTCCCCCGACAAACTAAGCCTATATCAGCTGAATCTAATCAGCCCTAACTATAAGCTTTATCAAAAAGGAAGGTCTTAAGCGCACTCTTAAAAACGGATAGGGTGTCTGCCGCCCGAACACAAACTGGAGCTGATTCCACAAATGTGGAGCTTGATAAGAAAAGGCTGTTATAGCAAAACTACATAATTAACTACCGACTTAATGCTTTTCAACCAACCAACATCATCCTTCCAGGTTCAGGTGTTCTCGTACAATGTACATTTATTGTCATTGTACAACACAGGTATGTAATAAAATGCAGTTGCAGTCCTTTTATGCTACATACAAAAACAAAACAAGCAAAACTTTTTTGTGGAGGATGAATGCTTCAGCTGGAGGAAGAAGCTGCGCTGTAGTCAGGTGGTACAGTAGCAGGTACTTCCTGTTCTTGACCGATGGCAGCAGGGGAACAGTTGTGGCTTGGGTGTTTTTTATTGATTATCTTTTGGACTCTTCTTGGGCATGTTGTTTGGTAGATGGGCACCTATGATGTCCTATGCACATCCTTTGCCAGTTGATGATGTTTTCAAATGTGCGATGACCATGCAAGGTTGTTTGTGATAGTGATTCCCAGGAACTTATTATTTTTTTTAAATAAAAAAGGACCTCATTGGCTTTGCGTTAAGCAATAGGTTGTTATCTGAGCACCACTCTGCTAGACTTGGTCTTTCTCTAAACATTCTCATGGTTGTTATCGTGTACTCTTATGTGCAGACATTTTTAATTTCTCTGAACCATTTCCATTCCTGAACAATAACGATAAAAAAAGTGCAATTCATTGATCCCCTTTTTAATAAAGTCTTTATTCTCTTATTGTTTTATTTAAAAGAAAAACCCCTTTTGTACACCCCATGTGGAACGTTGGGAAAATATCTTTGTCAGGATTCATGTTTCTGCTGTCATATGTAGCGGAACCCAACACGTGGATCAAAACATAGAAAACCCTGCATAAAATATGTGTTCAGTCTCCCCTGGCTCTATTCTGAGTTAACATCACACTGATATCATTGTGTGTTCTCATCAGGATGATGTACGAACATCATCCTTGCATCTCCTGGCACTTAAAGAGACAGGCTCTCTTTCTGCTGCCTCCCATCTCTTCCTCTCTCCCTCTGAGCATGTTTTCCCTCCAAAGCAGTGCTTCAGTCACACCCGTGCAGTGATGTGAGGCTAAGCTGCATATGAGGCAGAGAAGAGCAGCTCCCTTCTTCACACTCCTCTAATTAGACTCCTTATGTCATGACGTTTTTGTTGTTGCTTTTTTTTATATAACAATGACTTGAAAAGATATGTCACAGGCTCACCAAAGGCAATGCAGTGCAGAGCGTGTGTTAGTCACTGAGGCACACACTCGTACAGCCACAGAGGCGTGCACACGCTCACTCCACTGCTCCAGCAGAGACCTGCCAGCCCCGGCGATGCTCAGGCTGAAATAACGATGCAGTTCTGCAGAAAGGTGCTCTGCAAGCCGTGTAGTGCCAGAGTCACTTCACCAGAGGAGGACATGGAATACAAGATGGGGAGCTGCATTGGAATCTCACGCAGACAGGTAAACAGAAGAGGGAGGATGCTGAGCAGAGGCTGCCTGCAGTGCAGCATCCATGCCTGAGAGTGGACGAGGAAAGGGAACAGGCTTACCAGTCTAGAGTCTTTACTCAGGCAAAGGCAGATAGAGAGAAGGAGCTCTCTAGTGTTGGAGGAGGGGCGACGTCAGAGAGGAGAAGGAGCTGTGGAGATGCTGAGGAAAGGAGGAGCTGAGTGTAGATGCTGAGAGGAAGATGGAAGGCATGTTGACATGATAATGTACATGTATGTGTACGGGTCATTTACACCAGGGCCTGGATGACAGTTGAGATAGGAGGAACTTCCAAGGGAAGTGTATTTGGAAAGTATGCTGTGATTTAAGAAAGAGGCAGTGTTATTTATAGGGATGACAATAAGTCTTGGCACTCTGCTGAAGATGGCCTGTGATGATGGGAGATAAAACAGGATCCAAAATACACTTCAAACCCTCTGTAGTCCAAATATAAATGTGTCTCTTGCTTGCATGTTGCTCTGGCCGGTGGTGGTTAAGTCAGAGTGGGTTTGTGATGTTTGACTATGGTCTGTACGTCAATCACTGCAAAATGTACGGAAGCGAGGCGTTGACAGAGCATCACACTGAGGTTTAAAGGATGAATACATGTGAAAAGGTTTGGGGTTATTTTGAATATTATCATCAGGGAGCTAGGACTCCTCATTCTCCTGTCCATACACTGACATGTTGACTTTATTTAAATGTATTACGTCAACAGGTTTCATATAACTGTATTAGGTCAGTTGAAAGCAATACTATTAAGTTGAACCTAATATGTTTTATTTAAACTTAATAATATTGCTTTCAAGTAACCCAGTTATATTACATCTGTTGACATAATAATAATTAAAGTAAACGTTTCAGTTTTTTCAGTGTAGCGTGCCTGTTTGTTTACAGTGTGTTCCCTCCAGCTGACTGACTGCCCCCCCCCCCCCCCCCCCCCCCCCCACACACACACACACACAGATACCTCTACCACCCTAAGCAGACATGGCTTCCCCAGCTCCAGTTCTGTCTCCTCCCCTAGGGCCTGTCCCCTCTCCTGTCCCTGTCCTGTGTCCCCCCTCCGTCCTCTCCTCCCACTCTGCGTGTGATATTAAAAATAGCTTCAGAGAGACCGGAGAGCACAGACACAAACATTGGCCTTGAGTCTGACAGTAAACAAAGATTGGATTTGGGTTGGTAAAAGGCTTGACACTGTGTGAGGAAAAGCCTGCAGTGGTGAGTAGTTTGTGAGTTGCATCAATGACGCAGATTTTGGATTATTTGTGTGGTTTGCAGTGAAAAATATAAAAAAATGAGGAAAAAGGGTTAAACTTGGCCATTTTTAAAGCCGCGATGGCATTTTTGTGATTTTGGTTAACTTTTGTATTGTCATGTTTAATGCTATATGAGATTTAAATGTGTTAAGTAGATTTGCCTTGACCCGGTGGCTTCTCTGTCTCTTACCTATAACTGAATTATAATATGTGTATTATCTATGAAATTCAATATCGGATTGTAATTTATTTTTAAACAGAATTGTATTTAGCCTTGATGTGTTCCTGGTAGTTTTACTCTGCCAGTGGAGGGGTCAGGTGTGGGGCAGGAAGCAGTAATCTGATACTGTAGGTGTCTAAAGGAAGACATACTGCTCATCTAAACCCTAGAGCTTAAACAATGGCGCATGTTGAGTGACTGACAGACCAAGATGAGGTGAGAAGAGACCTTGCAAATGTCTAATCATATGATTTGTCCCAGTGCTGTCTGTGCTTCCACTGCCGCCTGCTAAAGTGCACACACGTCCACGGCTGAAATTACACCCCATTCACACAAATAGCAAGCAGGCAGCGATGGGAAGTGTCGCCACACCAAGAAATAATCAGAATTAAGACGTTCAGTAAGGGGAAATCCAGATATTAAATTCCCTGGTTGGATAATCATAGGATATGTACAACAAAAATGTATTATTTGTATACTTGAGTAGAATATACAGCCTTTGTGATAATAGTTTGAAAATAAAGTGTGTATGACTAATTGTGCACAAGACTGGAATAAAGTGGATAGGCCAGAACTCTATTTATAAAGTCGTGCATATTCAGGTCAGTGGTTTCTGACTACAGAGCTACCGTATATTCCCTGCAGTCATATATGCGGAATGCACAAACACCACTACAGTCAGCACGAGTGTTTACTGCGCAGCTGCAATACATACATCAAAGAAGAGGGGAAATAAAGGTGGATGTCAAGGGACTATTTGATAGGGTTATGAAAGCGATTTAATAATAATAATAATTCCTTACATTTATTATAGCGCATTATCAATGACTCAAAGCGCTTTACATATACACACATTGCACATCATACATGCAATGGTCAGAAACTGTGGACAATACCCACAGGAGCAAGTTCAGGTGAAGTGTCTTGCCCAAGGACCCACCGGCTTTACAGACGCAGCAGCGGCGGGTTTCAACCCTTGATCTGATGATCATTGCACAGTGCACTGCGCCACACCGAGTCATCGAGGCGCTTTTACAAGTACACATTGATATTATACATGTACTGTGGACAATACCCACAGGAGCAAATCCGGGTGAAGTGTCTTGCCCAAGGACACAACGGCCTGACGCAGTGGCGGCGGGAGCGGGTTTCGAACTGGAGTTCCCCAGCACTCCCCCTTGATCTGATGATCGGATGCACAGACCACTGCGCCACCCGTCCCATTTCTTCTGTATTTGATATACAATCAAACCATGGCTAAGGCTTGATGTGCTTTTCTTCAAATAATTGAAATATCTTTGCAGTTTTTTTCAAATATATGTATGTTTCTGGATGATTTCATCAGCTTTGACTCATGTTCCTTAACAGACTGAACACTGCTGGAAGCCAACAGACACCCCAATCTGTTATGAGGATTATCTAACTGAGCCTAAGTCACTGTGTCATTATGAGACAGTCACTCTGTGTTACACAATGCATGTAAAGAGATGTTGTATTCTTAGAGACAATGCTATTTGTTTAAGGTCATTCAAACCAGAGAAGGAGCTGCTGTTCATCATTTGTCCAATATACTCTTAAAGTATGCTCTAGAATACATTTGTATGATTACAAGATGCTTGTTAGGGGATCTGTTTCTGCCTCAGCGGAGGGAAAGCCTGCCCTTTGGTCTGAGAGGGAGGTCTTGCTTCAAGTCCATAATCTCCTAAACAACACACACTTAACCATTCTCCCTCCCTGGTACCACGACCTCATGCCAGAGAGCTGTAATGCTGCAGACTCTGTGACTGCTGATCACACTGTGTGTCTCTCTAGTCCTACGCTGATGGTCCCTCTGTGCCATTGTCTTTCAGCCAGCTGTTGTGAGAGGCTGTTGGTTTGGGCAGTTGTGGCCCCGCAGCTGGCTGAGCCATGGGGAACGAGAGCAGCACAACTGAGGCGTTGGTAAGGGTAAGCTCGCTGGCATGAGATGGCTAAGATTGCTTTATGATGCTCAATCTCTAACAAAACTAACACTGGCTCACACGATTACTAACTGTTGGCTTCAGTAAAACACTTGGGATGTAAATAGTGCTTTGTGTACATTCTCATGCTTAATTCAAGCTTTTCTAATAAGCATTTAGATAACATGCATGTTCTTTATTGTGTGGCTTAAAGCATAGGTTAAGATAAATGTTAGATGCTTATATGGCTCTAAAAATGTGCTGTAATCTGATTGCTGCACCCTGATGCTTCCAAGCTTGATTTCTTGCAGCTTATATAAAATTCATCACAATGTTTTAAAAATCTATGTTTGTTGTAAATGTAAACAAGTTTTAAAAAATGACAAAAAAATCAGGAATTTCCACATGTGACTGTATCCAGCAGTGGAATTCAGGATTAATTTTAATAGGATTAACACATTTGCCTCATGAGTTATAGTCTCATGTAGTGGACCTCATTAGATGTGATTGGAGAGTGAGGCTTAACATTGTTGCTTTTGCCTTAAAACACATGTGATTTGTTTTCAGTGCCTTGGTGCACACCACTGCTGCTTTGCACTATAGTGGCTGTTCCCTTTAAACGACTCTGGTTGAACACTTTCATTTCCTGTCCCAGCCAGAAGAGGGCGCTGCGGAAAATGTTGTTCTGTTTTCACCTCAGGAAAATCAAAATGACTCCCGACAGGTACAAAATGTGTGGGTGTTTGTGTGTGAAATCCAGAGGGAATATTAACTGATAGGTGAGACATTTTAATGCATCCTTTCACAGTAAACATTAAAATGACTCTTTCTGGTTTTGTTGAAGTGCTTTACAGTGTGCCAAAAATGCAAATGTCGTGCTTGATTGCTGTTGATATTAAGCTAAAGAAAAACAGAAAGAGTGTCATTAACCTTATTTTTACAAGATATCCAACAAAGTGTAACTCTGCCTGTTGATTATTAATAATGAATAGCAGGGAAATCATATTTGAGTCCTTACTCTTAAAGTGCCATTTTGTGAATTTGAGCAATTTCAATCATTTTATTTACACTGCCATTTTATTCAATATCTTTTAATAAATGAATACGTATTTGAATTTTTTTTATTTTGGTATGATATCTGTAAGATAACCACACACCCCACCCTCATGTGCATATAAAAGATAGGACATTCCATTCAAATCACTGAAATAAATTGAAATTGAAAACATTTAAAAAAATATATATTTAAAGACTCATTCATGTTTTTAATATATAGTTATTGTCACAATTTATTCCATAGGCATATCTATTTATTTTGTAGGAGTATTTTTTTTATTTCATAGGAGTATTTCTTTATTTATATATTTATTTTAAATTGACTTAAATGGCATTACATACTTATATATCTTTCACACTTATTTGTCGGTTTGATCTGGTTTATTTGTATTACTTTTGCCATCGTAGCATTGCTTTAGAAAAAGCATCCTCCAGAATGCAACCCTCTTTACCACCCTTGTTTGGTGTCGTGATGGTTGTGTATTTTACATATGTTTATGATGATTTATCAGGAAGAGAAAAATAAGAAAGATTCCAAATCTACACCAAAGCTAACACGTGTGATCCCCTTTAATATCCAGTGAATATTAGCCTGGGAGATGTACTTTATACTGACAGCTGAAAACATTCAGTGTACTGACAGATGTTATGTTCCTACCCGAGGGAGAGTGTGTTAAGCATCGAGGAGAAGGTGCTGTCATCCTCTGATGATGTCACACCTTAGCAACACTAACAGGTCAGAGTTGGATGAAGGAGGAGCTTTTCTAATGCAGCAGGATGTTGAGTGCCTCTGTGTACATGTGCCCAATGTGCTATGTAACCAAAGCTTCTTGGAATGTAACCTGATCCCCTCTCAGGGGTCACTGCAGGCCCGACCCTTGGCCTAATTCCCAGCATTCACCTGCAGAGGCACTGTCACTCTGTCAGTAGCATAGGTCAGTAGGCAGCCAGAAGACACAGCAGCAGGGAGAGAAAGGGGAGGAGGCTGGAAGCAGAGGTGGATAGGGCAGGAAGAAGAGAGGGAAGGAGGAGGGAAAAGACAAGAGAGCTGTGTACAGTAGAGGGGGAGGAGAATGCTCAGCACTTCCCTGTGGCCAGCTCAGTCAAGTCTCAGCAGCAAGCACCGTGTGTGTCATTGCGTAGTAGTGTCTATCCACAAACACAATCCTGAGGAGGCGCATGTACATTTAACAGGGGAGTGTCAGCAGCAGCAGAGAGGACAGGACTGTGAGGAGAGGAGGAGCTGAGTCAGTACCAGAGAGGAGAGTGTGAGCGTCAGCAGCAGCATGTGTTGCAGCATGTTTGCCCCCTTCTTCAAAACACACAGCCCTGCAGAGAGAAAGGTAGACGGGTAGCAGAGGAGTCACCTTCAGCAGCACAGAGGAGCACACACTGCTGGGTAAGTGCAACACAGGGGATGTGAAGAAGGGTTGTGTTAGAGCTGTGTAATGTCTTAGTGAGGGCTCTGCTTCAGCCTCCTCCCTGTTTACAACAGTCATGTGTTAGGCATTACAGTTGTGTTAGCACATGGGCACTGACAGATTGAGTTAACAGTAAGTGGGATATAATGAGTGTTGGACAAGTAGTAGTTTCTAGGCAACCTAAGTGTGCTTTCTGTTTTGTTCCTGCTGGTTAATGGATAACAGACAGTGCTTTCTGCGTGGGGTTCACACTAACTGTAACAAGGGCCATGCTTTTCCACCTCTTCATGCAATGGCCATACAGCGGGGATTAAGTGTTGGTTGTAAACTCCTGGGGCTGTTTGTTGTTACTCTGTTGAGCTGCTCTGAGTTTGTTTGCACTGTGACATTATCAGGTTTCAGGCAGGAAACAGGAAGCCAAAGACGCGTCAACATACAGACTTTTATCATAAAGCTATGTTCATTTCGGCATGTAGAACTATTAAGGTGTGGATGAATTGTTTGTTAAAAATCCTATGATGATACAGAAAATGACAGTAGTATGACACCTGCAGCACCCTCTTTTAGGTTTACTCTCTCATGTCTTACGTTCTCTCATGTTTATTTCTGCAGCCTAGCAGGAATAGTCTAAAATAAACATTTAAAAATAACTCAATCTGGCTTGGAAACACAGATGTGAAGAGAGTGGCTACAATTGGCCAACATTCCTCTAAAGTGAGTTTAAAGGCGTAGTGCAGTGGAGATGTTAGCTTTTTTGTTCTTGTGATGGCGTGAGCAACATCCTCCGTGTGAGGCTCTTTGTTGTGCTGACACAGGTGAGGCCAGTGACTCAAGAGCCTCTTAACACACACAGCTTTACTTGTTGGCCTGTCTCTAATATCTGCAAAAGGCACCACTGACATGTGAGGTGACATTTTGTAGTCCATCTTAAAGCAGGACTACATTTTTGATTGTTGTTGCATTTTAAAATCAATGAATGTAAAGCACATGTGCTACATTGCCTTTAAAATAACCTGAACAAGTGAACATAACAGTGCAAGCAGCTACAACTAGAGCCCTAAAATCATGATTTCTGTTTATTGGTCATGATACTCATCTCCTTTTGTGTGAAGCCATGCTGTCTACTTGTTCATAAATAATGAATGAACAAATTCAATTCTGAATCTCAACTAATCTTTGATGGTTGGCATTCGAACACTTTTAATCTTTCTGTACTCACACTTATATAATCACATTGTAGTTTGCTGAAATCAGCACCCTCTTTGTAAGAAACAGTTCAAATCGTCCCGACATACGGACTGGTAAAGGGCTGCTTGCACATGTTTATGTGTCTGTTCTTACGTTCACATTTGTTTGCACCTGCACTATGTGGGAGTGAACACAGTGAAGTGTTGTGTTGTTGCTGTTTGTGTTTACATAATTTAATCTTGGGCTTTAATAAATCTATTATTCTTTGTCAATTATTTTCTAAGTGAGGCCCTGTATGATGAATGTTCATGTGAAGGTGCTTTATACAAAGTAATTAACTCTGAGATGAGTTTAACCACATGTCTGAGTCACATTCCAGCAGGACTGGTTTGTCTTTAATGATTACTCCTTCTGGCTGGGAAAATGTTTTATCTTAGCAGACTTCCTTGTGAGGTGTTTCCAAGGTAGAGAACACCTGGCTGTAATGTAACATTTAATTAAACTAGTTCCCTTTTTTCTTTCACAATAATAGTTAGTTGCTGCTGAGAACTGCAGTGTAAGCAAAGCTGCAGAGATTAGCCTGGGGACACTGAGCCTGGGCATTCATTCTAGGCTATAACACTATAAATAATCCTTTAATCGCAGTAATAGTATAAGAAATGCAAGTTGAGAGACAATGAAAGGAGCTCCAGTCAGTATGACCTACACATTGCCACACAAACAACACTTCACGTAATAGTTAAACATGGGTGGAGTTATTTCTCTGTGAGGTTTGGCTTTGAGCGTTGAATCTGTAGGTGTTCCCACTTTGTTCACAACCAAGTCACCTATAAATAGGGCGCAACATGCCCACACTTGTTTAACTTCACGCTCTAATCATGTGCAGCAAAGACTTACTACCATTACATTTCCCTCTTCCACAGCCGGAAGCTAAGAGTTTGACCAAGAGAGACGACAAAGGCCTTCTGACTGTATCCTCCAGCAGCCAGCAGAGTCTGCTATCCCTACCAGACGTCCCAGTGACCAGCGGGGTGGAGGAGAGCAGGAGTTCAGCTGAAGATCAGGACGAGCTGGAGTTTCCTCACGACCTGCTGCCCAGTCTAGACTTCAGCAGTGAGCTCAACATCTGGGAGTCCTCTCTGGGGTAAGTTAAGGACATAAACACATGCACATAAACACGCATACACACTTATGGAGGTAACTATCACTGTTTATATCATAATGTATTGTTCCGCTCCCTTGTGGGCGTGGCTCAGGAGGGAACATTTGACAATCACAATGTTATTACACCACAATTTTAGCAACATTGGGATGATTCTTTGGCAATCTTAGCATCTTATGGCATTCAAAGGTCTTAAATGTACTTTGCTGAAACTTGGTGGTCCATCATACTTAATGTATATACTTCCAAGGTTTTATCTGAAGGTAAAACAATATATGTAAATATATGTTTTCACTTAAGGATGCAGGTTTATGATCAATAGTGTATCATATTATTATTGCATTCTTGTAAAATCATTTATTCGATATACATTTTGCTTGATTTATGGCTGTGATTTATGGAGCACATTTGTACCAACTATCAAGGTGAAAGGAAAGCTGATATTGATTTGTTGTGAGTGTGTGTCTACCTGTGTGTGCACATGTGGTGTGGGTTTGTTTACGCAGAGCTCAGACGAGCTCAGCAGAGGGGAAATGTGAGCAGGTGAACCCCCTGCTGGCGGGCCTGCAGCAGCACCACAAAGTCAGTCCACCACGGATGGTTCTAGATAAAAGGTACAATGTAGAATCAGCATGATGGGGGATCGGTGGGAGTGTGCTCAGCAGGGATGATCCAAAGTCAAACAGGGTGTGCCCAAAGGATGATCGGGTCCTTGAACGTTTCTCATTTAGGCTGGAGTGTGCTGGACATCTTCTTTCTAAGAGACTGAGGTGTGGTTGTTTTTAATGCTTGGGTGAATTACTTGCAGACTAACTTTATGCTCTGTGTCTACAGTTGCCTGGTTTTCTTAAGGGTAATTGTACTAATGTGTCTGAGGCATTAAGGTGCTCTGAAAAAGTGACTCATAGCAGAAGTATGTGAACGTAATAACTATGAATTTAAAATAACAGGAACACACAAATTAGGTAACTGTCAGATGATCATGAAGTTATGAAGGGTGACTTCTTAACTCCTAAGTATGATGTATCACTTTACTGAAGGGTGCACAGAAAGTGTAATTATTAAATAAGCAATAAATGAATCATTACTGGTTTTTGCTGCTGTAGTTAATTCTTAGATAACCAGGAATAAAGAAGGTTATCGTCATTAAGACTCATTTATGAAGTAATCATTACCAACAAATCAAAATGTATACAAAGGACTGATTAACAATTCATTACTGACCAGAATCTATTAGGAACTACACACATTTTCGTGTACCATAATGTATTCATCTAAAAAAGGTTATTTACAAACATTTACCGGATAGATAAAAGTACTCGAACTGCAAAAATTCAAATGAAGAACGTTGGAGTTCCTGCCTTTTAAGCTAAACACTGCAGGGTAAAGGACATAGGTGGTCTTATAAACGGCAAGAACCATCTGGTTTATTTAAGCTCAGGTACACATTGCAGGCAACAGCTTGTTGAATAGCAAAACTTTCCATCTACGCCCACTAGTAGGGAGTGCCAACTGAATTAGATGAGGGTCAGTGAGGTGAGTAATAACAAGTTGTCAGGTTGTATAAGGAAATGACAGGGCTTTTTTATAGTGCATTAATAACCACACACAGTGACACTTAGTTACATTAGTTCTTACTTCATTTATTTATATCTGAACAAAGATTCAAGATACCTGATACCAGATATGAATAGGAGTGTAGCTGATCTTATAATAAAAAAATTATGATGGACCTTTCCTCTCAGTTAGGCCTAAAGATAAGATGGCCCCTTAACCTTTTGCTGCAATGCTGGCAAATGACTTAGCAGTGACTCAGCAATTACAACTGAATGGCACAAAGCTAGCCTTAGTGTTACAGGCATTATATTGTAAGAAGTCTAACATTGTGATGCTAGCTGTGTACTTCAGGGAATGCTTTGCAGGGCAATAACACTGCTTTGATAAATGGTTATATATAAATATCATGAGGCAGGAATTGTTTTGGTGCATAAGCATGAGCATGAGGTTGTTTATCTTGTGACTTGATTTATTACCATCTCTCAAGGGAATGCTAATAAGGCTGTAATGTACCATACAGCATATTCACTTGCAGTTTAGTAATCACTATATTTTACATTAAAAAACGTTTTTTAGAATAAACATATTACTAATAGTGATCAGCATGATGTGGCAGACAGTATTGATTGTTAGTATATAACCAGAGTACACAAAATCCTGACTATAATACAATCTTTTCATAATACTATTAGGTAGTACTATGGATGCTATTACAATACTGAATCATTTATTGTAACATCATTCTGCTAGTACTTGGTTCTTGCTTTACACAACACCATTACTCATACAAAACTACTTTTTAGTCTTAAGCTTTTGTGACATTTTGAAAAATCAGGCCGTCACATTGAAAAAGGGAAATTATATTTAAAGGCTTGTTTTTGTTTGTTTTTTTAAGTTGAAAGCGTATGAACAGACCTGCATGTTCATTAACAACCATAAACATAGAAACGGCTGATATTATTACGATCATCTCAGAACAGGCATCCTGAGTGCAGTTGTGTGTTGTGTGTGCACATGGTGGAGTGCAGTGTCGGAGCATGGCCTTCTGCTGTGGCAATAGCAGCGCTTTGTGGCATCGTGGAATGACCAGCTGTCTGCCTGCCAGACTCTTAACTGTGTCACCCCACCCTCGTCTCAGGCCTCATGACAGCGACCCAGTTCTCACAGATGTCCAGCCTTCACCTCGGCCCTCTGCCACACCTCGCCCGGATGTCCGACCCCTGACCCCTCTCCTCTCCGTCCTCCTTGACCGGGAACTCCAAGAGGCCTTCCAGGAATGTGAAGAACAAATGGCCTCACTGAGTACACTCAGTCCCTCAGGGCCCCCCGGCACCAAACCTGCGACTGTTCATAATGAAGGGAAGAAAACGGGAGAAGTGATGGTTAAAAAACCCAATGAGTCATCGTCACTGCCTCCACTTGTAGTACAGCCAGGACATAGCAACGGGGGCCATGGAAACAAGAGTACACACGGAAACAGTGAGGCAGCAAACAGTCGGACGGATACAGTTGTGTTTAGTTTCAGGGATTACATACTGGGCAATGCGAAAAGTGCTGGGGCAGCAGAGACGGAGAGTGAAATAAAAACAACACAGAGACTGGAGAAGTGTTCAGATTTGAAGACAGAAACAGAGATAGATGAGCAAAAGGGAACACCCACGCATACACAATTGGAAACCACAGATTTATTGAAAGAAACCCAAAAAGATGTCGCTGAGCAGAGAGGCGATTTTAGAGACAAACATGTTGATTCCAATGCAGCCGTTGAGAAAAAGAGCACTGTAGATTGTAGTATAGAAATAGGGGATAAATGCAACGAGGCAATAACAGATATTGTAGACATTAAGAAAGAAAAGTGGAATGAATCCAGTACTAACGACACACCAGAGTGCAGTGATGTTTGTTTAAAAGATAAACACACATTATCAGAGAGGCAGCCAGAGACGCAGACAGGAGCAACGCATCTAAGTCAGGAGGATCAGGAGTCAAAAACAGACAACTCTCCATGTGACAAACAGACCGAGCTGAACAAAAAGGCAAAGAAGAAAGAAAAAAAGAAACAAAGGAAAAAGAAAAAAATAGAAGAGAAGAACACAGAGACTGGCCAGAAAGCAAAGGCAGTAGAAAAACCTGAAAACAATTCAGAGGCTGTATCTCTCACAAATGTGGACACTCACACAGAATCAATGTCCCAGGCAGACGCTCTGAGTTTGATTTGCGGGGAGCAGCCTGATTGTGGGTGTGACTTCAAGAGACAGCTGAGTCCTAGGGGAAAGCCCTGCCCCAGCCCCCCACCATCATCCTCTCATAGCAGCCACGATCATCTTTCTGACCTGGGGTGTTCACCTGCATCCAACCAGGCTCTTTCTCAGAGGCCTCTTCAATCAGAAAACCACAAACATGCAGACGCCCCATGTGATATGAATCACTGCTCAGTAGCAAGCCCACAGCGGATGCAACATGCAACCGGAGCCGTCATCGACAAACCAGATATACCCATGACACATGTCCGAACTACAGTTATCAATCCAGCTGCCGATAAGAGATCAGGTGCAGTTTCCTCAGAGACAGGGATACTCGCATACGAGAATCAGAGTCCATTCTCCAACAGGCAATTTTGTGTGGGAGAGAGCAGCGTGGAGAGTGCCCTTGAAGAGGCTTTAGTGGTGGTTGCTGCGTTGCCACTGGCAACACCCACAATGCCAGAAGTGATAGAAAGCAAGAGAGAGCGAGAACATGATTCACTGAAAAGTGTATCCACTGTAGCGATCACGGAGAGTGAGAAGGCAGTGGGAGAGAAAGGTTTGGAAGACATAGCAAAGTGCTTCTTCCCTTCAGACGGAGAGGAAAAGGGACTCCCGGACAGCCTTGCATTCATCTGTTCACAGGGAAAAGGTTCCCTTGCATTCTCCGCCAAACAGGGACAAGCTGTATCTGAGGAAAGCTGCAGCAGCAAGATGCCACACAACTCAGCTGAGGCTGAAACAAAAGGACAGAGAGAGGCGGCTGTTCGCAGTGCAGACATCTCACCGGCTGAAGAGGGAGACATAGAAAAGGAGCATCACCATTTAGAAGCCTTTGTCATTACTTCTCCCTTGAGGATACTCAGTGGTCCGGATTGTCAGGCGCACAGAGCTGCAGGATTGGTGGGAGGAGGGGAGGAGGTGGGGGAGAAAGGAGGGCTGGCTATAGAGCACAGTTCATTCAGCCAGCCAGAGAGCTCTGCCGGTGGGGTGTCATCATCATCTGAGGCTGAGGCGTGTCCGCTCACCAATGTTGCCGAGTCACAGCTAAAGTCACGCGGCTGGAGGGAGCCGATTGCTTCCATCTCTGAAGGCGTCTTCACCGAACAGGACCGTCTCCCTTCCCCCGGACACCAGCAGCAGGATGGTGCACTAATTTCATCTACCCGGCAACAAAGCAGCAAAGAAAACAGAGGGGTAAGGGCTGATCTCACACAGGACCCATCCATCACAGAGGCAGAGAGAAACTGCAGCCAATTCTTCCTGCCTTCCATCTCACCCCAGCCTCTGACTACTAAACATCAGATCACAGCCGAGCGACAAGCGAGCAACGATCAACAGGTCCAGCCTGAAAGTAGCACAGAAAAAACTTTCCAAGCACAGACCCCGAATAATAGTAACGCGATGTCGGGAGTGGGTGTGTCCTTATGTGAAGGCAATAAAGGCAACAACAGAGTTCGCTTTGCAGACACTGTGAAACAAGAAGGCAGTTCCTCTGTGAATCTCAGGAGCATGGCTTTGTCGCCTATGGACTGCGCCTCTTTGCCCCCGCTGACTGTTCATGAGCGTTTGTACCATCGCGTGGTTGAGGCCAGCTACATCTTCCCAGAATTCCTGGTTTTGAAGAAGCAAGAAATTCCAACAGATGCAACTCCTGCCAAGGACGATCTTGCAAAAGTGAGCCCGTCCGACTTTCCAAAGCCACAGAAAGACGTGCGGTCGGATAAAGGGCAGATGGGGATACAAGTCAACAAGGAGACCATTAACAGCAACTTCGAGACAAACGCAACGGATTCAAAGTCTGAGGCTTGCTCAAAACAACCTTTATGTCCGACCGAGAAGAATGGTGACCTTTCACGTGCAGCAGAAAATGCCTTCCCTGAGGCCGATCATCATAAATCTGAGCTGGTGTCAGCAAATGTGACAAAGCAATTAGAGGCGGAAACACGCGAGGGTGCCTTAAATCTGTGTTTATCAGCGGAGGAAGAAACAGACAAGCTACATGCTGAGTCTAAAAACTCAGTTACGCCTCAGGAGTCACCTTTAATAAGTGATGAAGGTAACCAGCATGCTCTTATCTCATGTTCTGCGCCTCCAGATGATGATGTCACCTCTGAGCTTCTTGTTGGGCTGCTCTCTGCAGACCCTGACCCCTCTCTTCACACACAGCCTAGTGACCTCAGTTATCAGCCTCCCATCCAATTAGATCGAACCCCTCCTCGTGGACTACTCACTACTGATCCCATTGAGGCCACTGAGGGGTCCATTATCCCCTCTGCTGTTCAGACACAGAATGAATCAGCAGCTTCAGTAGTGACAGCCTCTGACCAGTCAATTCCTGTTATCGAGCAATGTGTCGGTAACTCTTTTGTGCTGCGGCCCCGTGGCCCTTTGTTGAGTCACACGGAGTTAATTTCTGACTGTCATATCTCTCTTCCTGAGCAGACCGATAACAGCGGCGCTTACGGTGACAGCGCCAAAGTCTCTAGAGAGGAAGATGGCAGGGTAATAACTAAACTGTCTGTTGCAAAGGATCTGGAGCATAACGATGTCGGCGTTAAAGTAGACGAGGTTTGTCCGAAGCTGGAGGATAAAAATCACATAATGGAGTCTGCAATTATAAATGTAAATATTCCATTTTCACAAGAAAACAATGTGTCTGCTCGTCAGCCTCCCGGTGCAGTGGGTGTGCTGGCAAAGGACGGGTCTGATAATGTCGTTTCTCAATCCCACATTAAACCGGTTATTTGTGAAGCATCTATTAAGGATGACTTCATTTATGTCAGCTCTGACCTGCCTACCAACAAGGCTTGCGATCAAATTAAACAAGAAGACATGAACGAGAAAATGGGAGATCAGACCTCCGTGCTGTGTGCAGAGGAAAAGAAAAAAACTGAAGAGGCAACAATGGATAATGAAAAGGAAACAGCAGACAGGAGCACAGTGCAGATAGGAGAGAGAGGCACAGCACTGCAACAGGGTAATGGGCCAGATACAGAAGCTGTGGAAGAAATCCGAGACCTGCAGCCACCGCATAAACATAAAATACAAAAGACTGAATTGCTAAGAGGGGATATAAAGGAGGAAGGAGAAGGGAAGAGCCAGACTTCCTCCTTGTCTCCCAACAGACCTGTGGGGTCATCTGAAGACAGATTAAGTGCTGAGGTAGAGTTTCGTAGTGAACCTCAGACTGTTTACGAGCAGAGTTTGCTCCAAACTCCGACACTGGAACACAGCTCTGACAGGGACAAGGCACCTGACCAATCGCAGTCCACACTGGAGCCAAACAGTTTTGCTCAGCAACAGCAGCGGCTTCTTGGATCCAGACGTCCCACAGAGGATTCGTCAGGTGGCTGTCTAAAGGGGGGAGAACAGACTAACAGTAAGGCCAGGCAGACCCTAGCGATGGCTCCCGGGGTGAGAGAGGGAGCAGAGGGAGGACACGGCTCTGTTATGAGTTTGTGTCAGTCAGGAAGAGGGGATGAGTTGACGGATGACGACGGCAGTGGCAAAGAACGTGGGATAGGTTTGGAGAAAGGAAAGGGGGAGGGTGCAGTAGAGGTGGACAGCGTTTATGTGCCATCTCACCCAGCCAGTGATGTAAATGAGAGTGGAAAGGCTGCTCAGAGAAATGCGTTGACTGACACCACGGCTCTCTCTCATATAGGTGAGACGAGACAGGGGATGGATGAGAATAAAAGCCCTGCGTTAGAGGTAGATGGGTCGGGTACAGACACTGAGGTTGTGAGGGATCTTTATGGTGAAGGTCAGCAGAAAAGCAATCTATCAGCTGCCTGTCAAGACCAACATGAGACTTCAAAGGACAATGCTGTATCTGTTGAGTCTTCATCACAGGAACATGAGACTGCACCTTTCCAAATCTGTGTTCCATCAAAGGTCAGCACAGACAGTCAATGCATTCACACACCAGTTGTTCCAAGCGCAAGCAAAGCTGAAGAAATGCATACAATAATATCCAGTGCTATGGTTGTGCCACCAGAAAGTGTGGGAAATGATTTTTGCCCTGTCCTGGCTGTACAAATCCACAGTAGTGAAACGGAGGAGTGTGAAATTCAGGATGATGCGTGCAAGCCTCTCGAGCTCCAGAGTTCCATAACAACGTCAGCCATACAAAGCAGCTCGGTAGTACACACAGGCCCTGGTGTAGAGGAGATCACAAAGGAAGATAAAGCAGCTTTGGACGAAGAGAAAGTTAACAGCCAGGGAAAGGGACAAAGCGAGATCAAAGCGACGAACAATGAGGCAGTGAAAGAACAGGAGGTCATAAATCAAACTGGAATTGCTAAAGGCAGTGGCTCAATCGGTGTTTCTAAGGCAACAGAAAAGGGTATACCATATACAAATACTCCTGGAGATATCACAGCTTCATCTGTTGTTTCGCCGAAGAGCCCGGAAGCATCAACAGTTACCCAGTCAGAGAAGCCTCGTGATCAGGTGTCAAAGCCCGGAGATCATACTGCGGTGAACCCCGTTGTTGCTGCTCCCCACTGTGAAGGAGAAACACTTGTTGCACATGTGTGTTCGAGCGCAGAGGCTGCAGAGGTTTCAGAGAGACAACCAGAAACAAACTGGATACAAGCTCTAAAAGAAGCTGCATCCCATGCTCAGAGTAAACAAGAGACCTTAAGGTAAATACAAGAGCATGTGTGTGTTTCAAAATATCATATGAGAAAAAATGCCTTAAGATTTGGAGGTTAGAAGAGTGTATACAAGACTATACTGATACAACTATGTTAATGTTGAATACTGTGAACGACACATGTCTGAGAGGGCAGTGGCCGTCACATGTATCATCTTACATCACAAAGAAAAGCACATGTGAAGTCACCAACCATAACAAAAAAAATACAGATTTATTTTGACATTCCCATGGATAATAATGATTTGACGTCCAGTTGTTTAGAAATCATATATTGCATCAGTTTCTTTCTTTAACTTAGCATTCCATTCACACCATGTCCAGGGCTTGTGTAGAGTGATATTACAGAGAGCAGCTTGACAATGAATATGAATGAGGGCGTAAACACAGAGCTGCTTTTTGTTTTGACTCGAGGCCCGGGTCAGATGACTGTGCCTGTGGAAGTCTAATGGAAGAAATGCAGCCCTTTATATTCAAAGGATGACATCAGCTGGGACATCGTCCGTGCTCTCCGTGCCTTTTCTCACACTGCTAAACACAATGCAGCAACACAAACACACACATGTACCTACAGTTCTTCTGCGAACACAGAAAAAAAAAACCACACACACACACTTCTAGACGGATACAACCCCCTGTACAACCACACAGACACACACATGTCAATTGCCAGTCATTTATTGTGCATGTGCTGTAAACTAACAACAAATCCCCAACCCCCTCTTCTCTTGTGTTGTTGTTCCAGACCCTTCCCATCTCGGGAGTCTCCACAACTAGAGTTTCTCACACCAGCTGAAGAGATAGCTGCTCCTCCGGAAGAGGACCAGATCCCACCACCGGCTCAAGCTGTGGAGAAGACAACTGAGATCCCCCCTCTGAACCTTGAGAAGAAGCCAGTGGATTTTCCTGAACCTTTAAAGAAGCCAGTGGATCTCCCTGAACCTTTAAAGAAGCCAGTGGATCTCCCTGAACCTTTAAAGAAGCCAGTGGATCTCCCTGAACCTTTAAAGAAGCCAGTGGATCTCCCTGAACCTTTAAAGAAGCCAGTGGATCTCCCTGAACCTTTAAAGAAGCCAGTGGATCTCCCTGAACCTTTAAAGAAGCCAGTGGATTTTCCTGAACCTTTAAAGAAGCCAGTGGATCTCCCTGAACCTTTAAAGAAGCCAGTGGATTTTCCTGAACCTTTAAAGAAGCCAGTGGATCTCCCTGAACCTTTCAAGAAGCCAGTGGATCTCCCTGAACCTTTCAAGAAGCCAGTAGAGCTCCCAGAACCAATACAGGGTACGAAAGTAGAGCTCCCAGAACCAATACAGCTTACAAAAGTAAAGCTCCAACAAGAGGCAAAGAAAGTAGAGCTCTCAGGAGAAACGAGGAAAGTAGAGCTCTCAGAAGAAACGAGGAAAGTAGAGCTCTCAGGAGAAACGAGGAAAGTAGAGCTCTCAGGAGAAACGAGGAAAGTAGAGCTCTCAGAAGAAACGAGGAAAGTAGAGCTCTCAGGAGAAGCGAGGAAAGTAGAGCTCTCAGAAGAAACGAGGAAAGTAGAGCTCTCAGAAGAAACGAGGAAAGTAGAGCTCTCAGGAGAAACGAGGAAAGTAGAGCTCTCAGGAGAAGCGAGGAAAGTAGAGCTCTCAGAAGAAACGAGGAAAGTAGAGCTCTCAGGAGAAACGAGGAAAGTAGAGCTCTCTGAACCAACCAAGAAAGAGGAAGAGCCTCCAAAAGAGCTCCCTGAGCCTAAAAGTGAGCCAGTTACTTCAGAAATAGCTAAGGAGCCAGCTGAACTTGAAGAACCAATAAAGCCCATAGAAGAGCTGCCGAAGCCAACGAACTATGAGGACCCAGAACCAACAAAGACTGCAACGGAGCCACCAAAACCAGAAAAGAAGCTGATCAGTGAGCTGCCAGCAGAGGAGCTAGTGGAAGACCCGGCGGAGATCCTACCTGAGGAGCCAATAAAAGTGCCAGCTGAAGAAACAACAGCCACAGAGACCGTCCAGGATCCTGCTGAGGAGCCGCAGGACAGTGGGTAAGTGCTTTTGTTAATCATGGGATTAACACATAATGAATTGCGATGAGTGCTTCCAAAAGTATTTATTTTAACAGCAAACAAAAGCAACTTCCACTCATTGTCCCACTGCAGAGTTTTCAGTGTAAGCCTACTTTGTGGAGCAATGTTTCCCTACAAGGCTGCTGCCAAGGGACTGTTCTCTTTACTAACTCTGGATTTAAAAAACATGTCCTTGTAATCTTCAATCGACTGAAATCTAAGGATTAACCCCTTTACAACAACATGTTTAAGGGGAGACTGGTCATTTGTGGTTTACTGAGTTCATACAGGAAACCAGACATGAAAATGATTTATAAATGGCTTTTTAGACCCGATAGCTTTCCTAAAACGTATAATAACATTTCCATTACAGTGATTTATCCGAGGCATTTTATTGCAGCAAACCTACTGTATTTGTGAAAAGGAGGACTCTTAGGGGGCCATGTGCTTTACAGCTCAGCAGCTCTGCCTGTCACACATTCAAATGGATTTCCACGCGCTTTCAGAGTACCCTCGGTGGCTTTGTTTGGCTTTCACACACCTCGAGGGCGTCTGGTCGCTTGTTGCTGTCTGCAGCGATTTACCAGTGTCTGCTTGGATGAATGAGACGCAGTAAAACCCTTAACGTTATTCAAACTGATGACTAGGATACATAGACATACTTAACCAGTGTGGACCTTCACGTGGGCATTCAGCATTTATTCAAGCATTTTAAAAGCTCTGGGTAGACCATCTGAACAAATTGTGCAAGGATGTGTTGTGAAAGTGTTGTCCCACTGTGTTAACTATGTGAGGAATGTCTTTTGGGATACACTATTGAAGTCAAATCATTGCTGCTGATTTATTTCCACTTGAGCTTCAGCCTTTCTTAGTTCTCTGTCTTAATTGTCACTCTCTGCTGCTGTTTGTGGAATGACCAGGAGCCGTCACACATGCCAGAGTAGCACTTGCTGCCTGTCAGTCACAACACTTGTCCCATCACTGCTGTTGGAGACATAGAGGCTTGTCCTAGGGAGGAGGAGTGACAGCGCTATTTCCATAGGTTTCATCAATATATAAAGTTACACTTGGTACCAGAGTTAGAATTGTGACTGCCTGGTCAATGATGTGTGTGTGTGTGTGTGAGCGTGTGAGCGTGTACGTGTGTGAGTGTGTACATATGGTTTTTCCCCGCCCCTAGAGGCTGTCCTAGCTGTCAGTCCTGCTCAGTCTGTGCGGCTTTGTGAACTGAAGCCTGTAGTGGGAGGAATTTCGGGCAGGCACTCAACCCCACTGAAGTCATTTTCACAGACCAGACAGAGTGGAACAAAAGCCAGAGTAAAGAGAAACACTGGAGCATGTGCTGCGGCGTGAGTGTGTGTGACAGAGTCAGTCAGAAGCACAGGCAGAGGACTGAGACGTACACCCTTTGGCTCTGCTGTTTCTGAGTTCAGAGAAGTCTTTTCCATCAGTTACTTTTAAAACAGCCCTGAAGGCGTGTGTTGGATTCCTCAATGGCTGAACTCTGGGTAAGTTGACAAGAAGTAGGTGCCCTATTTTCTTTGGCGTTCTTGTGTAAGTCCCTCCAGGTGGATGCAACAGATGGTCTGTAGGTAACTATAGTGCTAATTACGCTCTGTCTCTGCTGACCTCACCACATCACATGAGAGGAGGGGAGAGCAACATAGAAAGACCAAGAGGCAGAAGGCAGGAAAAGAAGGAACAAAGTTGCGAAATGTACCCTGTACTTTAAAAACAATGTAACAGGTTAGAGCATGTTGATGATTCAATGTTGGCGAGACATGCCAGTGTCGAGTACTTATCCTCTGTTAGACTACTGTGTGAGTGTTCAAAAAAGTTATCATAGACTTTTCATTTAAAGAGTAGAATTATTATGGGCATTGCAGAAAATGTTAAGGGAGACTGCTGTGTGACATGCTAATGCCCCATAATACTTTTTGTATAGATGTTACACAACTAGTTCTAATAAAATCTTCTTTAAAGCCATTTTTTCAGTTGAATCACTTTGGGTATGACTGTGACTACTCAGCTTGGTATGTAGGATATTTCTCATCCATGTTTTTAAAGTAAAAGGAAGTAGGATGTGCTATGGCCCACACTGTACTGTAAATAGACTAGTTGCCATGGCAATTGTAGGCTCATGCGGTTCTCCTGCCATAAGTGAAGTAGTAAAATCTGTCATTCAACCACACTCGACTGACTTTATGTAATATTCAATCTATGTTGTGGAAGAAGATCATTTGTTTATTATTTAGGAAATACGCGTTTTCAATATGTGTTCTTGATTGTGCAGCGTGTGTGTGTTTGAGGGGACAGTATGAGTTATCTGATGGCTGCACGACAGACATGGTCCTCATTGTTGCAGCGCTAGAAAAAGCTGGTTTTATTTACAACTCTGTTTATACTCTGTTTACCATTAAACACCCTGCCTGGACTTATTGTCTCTTAGGTCCAGCTGTTTCCTGTAGATTTGGCTAACTGGTATGTGTTCAATACAGTACAATCAAAGTCCCTTTTGTTTACTCAATGGTCACGAAAGATGAGGTTAGAGAACCAGGTTTGTTATCTGGACTGTGACAGAAAATGACGTCGATGTATCGCTGGACTGACCTGCTGAAGAACTGCTCATAAATCTGACTCACCAACAGTACAACACCCTGTATTGCTTTCTGGTGTTTATGCCAACAAAACGTGTGTTGCTGAAAACTGCACATGTGCTCCCCCTCACACACTGTTTCAGGAAGAATATAAGTTGGAAAGCTTCTGCTGTTAACCTCAGTGGATCAGCTGTCATTATCCCCACATACAACCCACTGAACCAGTATACTATACACTTGTGTCCAGGATAATCTTATTTTCTGCCAATTGTCTCTTCCCCTATGCGCTTGATCTTTCTATCTGCTCCATAGCAGTTTGTGTCCATCTTTGGAGGCAGCAGCGAGTCTTATGACAGTTTGCTCAGACTGTGTTGTGACTTGGTTATTTCTATTTCCAGGGTGCATGTGCCAAGTTGGCCACAGATGCTGACATATGTATAGCTTTGGCCTGCTGGTGTAAGTCACAGACTGTGGATTCGTAATGAGAGGAATGGGACCAAATAAAAATGCATGTATGGATTTTGTAGGACGTTTTCTTTTCATGCAACCATCCTGCAGCGTTTAGAAAATGATGTAGTTTTAAGATGGGATGATGGGAAACAGACTTGTGTAAGATGTAAACTGTACCTTGCTACGCCCTTAAGAAAAGCACACACGCTCATTAAATGTTATTAAGTTCTGCCTTTACTGGAGAGAGAGATGGAGGATAACAGAGCTCAGTTTCAGTGTGAAATGAGCTGGAGAGACGTTTGGAAAATTGCAGCTCAGCGGCAGCAGCCGACCTGATGCCGCACTCCTGTAAATGTGTTTTAGTTGATGGAGGTTTTGTGAAGCTCTGCAGAAGAGGCTACTGGGGTATTTTTAGAGCTAAACAGGAGGCATGCCCCAAGTGCCCCAAGTGGGGAACAGCTGCATGGGCGTCCATCGCATTGCCTGTCAGATTAGAGAGCCTATCACTCCTGATAAGACCAGCCTGGATACTTCACTGCAGGGCACGTACAGCAAGCAAGGGAAACATGGATGTCCATGTAAAGGGACTAATGACAGGGGTTACATGTCATTTAAACGCCAAAGTGTTCTTAGGATGTTTGTGGAGAGCATTGTATCTTTGAAGATACTTGTTGGGGAAATATGTTCCTAGGCCCTACCTTTGACCCAGTTGATCAGTTTGTACTACCCTCACTGAGCACCTGGAACCTGGCTGCTGTGTTCTCTGTGTTTTGTCTCCCTGTTCCTGCCTGTTGGCGTCAGCTGATAGAGGGGTTATAGTGATTTATCTTGTTATGCACAATGTTAATTATTCTCTCAGAACTAGCTAAATACATGGGTCTGGGGTAGAGATCTTCAGAATTGGTATGGCAACCACCGTGTCACCTGGTGGCAGCAGCACATGTCTTGTCAGTTCTCCGGCCGTTAACTCCAAATAAACCATCAGTGTTTGCCATCAAAGTTCCAGCTCTCCCTGTCTCTCTGAGTTTTGTCTCCATTGCTTAAGAGGTTTCCAACACATTACTACTAGCTTTAGGTGCATAGTGCTACATGTTGCTCTACTGTCTGCCTTGGTTCATTTCCATAGAGGGATATGCAGTGTGTTGTCAGCGGGCTTTCCAAATCTCCATACTTGGCCCTCTTGTTTCGGCCTCTCTGTTGATGTTTTGCGTTCCCCTGCAGGTCCTCCCTTACTGAGCAGGCAGAGAGAGGTGACCGTGCCCCTGCGTCTCCCCAACCTCCTGCATCCGAAAACCACTTCCTGCCCGCCCTCACTCATCACCTCCAAGACACCACAGAGTTCCCCACTCCTCCTCCCACACCCCCGGAGAGACACTCACCTGAAGGAACCCCACCTGCTTCTCCCTGCTTTCCTCCCCCTCCTCCTCCAGCCCTTGCCTCCCCTCCTATAGCTCCTGTTTCCCAGAGTGAGGACCCTTGCCCTGCCTCTGAACCCTGCCACCCTCCTTTAAGGTATGAACATGAGCTCTGCCTGACTGTCAGCTGACTGCACTTTTCTGTGTTTAAAAATGTGTGTCCAATGTGTTTCTTTTATGACCCTGCTCTGCTTTGTTTGTAATGCCTCACATACGATTTGTCCCGTGTTAATTATAGTCCCTTTAGCCGGTTTGACGAAAAGTAGCCATGTCCTTATCCTTTCAAGCCCAATTCAGGTCAAATTACAGCATTAAATGGACATCTGGCACACTGAATAACCTGTTTGATGTACTCAGGGCTTCAGAACAGAGAGAGAGTTTACTGGAAATGCAATCACCCATTATGTTCCCTTTTTTTTGTTTCTTAAAGAAATTGATTGACATTCTAGGAGCCTCTTTTTTGCAGATATGGTTGATATCATTCTCAAATTCTACATGGGAAATGCTAGGCCTTACAGGTGTTTAGCTTAGTTTAACATTTGGACACTTTTCTGTGTGGATGATACAAACATGATTTACATTTAAGTGAGTTTAAGGTAGCTGGAAGGTGGATGTAATCAGACAGAGCATTGCCATTCATGTCTACTTCAGGAACTCATAGTAAACAGGATTTTCTATGTATGAACTCAGTGGTTGAAAACTCACATGTATAATTGTGGCGCGTTATTGGTATAGCAAAAGCAGCAGGCTGAAATGTTTACAGGTAGATGTACATTACAGCATTAAGTATAGCGCGTACACACCCACAACCACACAATATTTATTGCCATTTAAGCTGCTTGTGTATTACACTAGTGACTCATTTAAACTGATGCTGATGACATTTAAATGTTCTTATTATTTTTGCTATCCACACAGCTTCCCTTCTCATAATAATCAACATTCCTCGAAAATCACACCAGGCTTTGCAATTGATCTCAAATACCTACTTTTAAAGAGGGAATGACTCAGCCACTTTGACAGTGCTTGCACTGTCAGTTACAACCAGCAGAGGGTGTTCTCCCTTCAGAGTGCAGTGTTCATGTTGTACGGCCAGCCTGTGTCTGCACCCTGCTGTCTGAATGCTGCAGGTATAAGAAAGCAACACAGGGACACACACCTGCTCTCATGTATCTCCCATAGCCTCAGTGTTGGATGGAAACAACTGTTTGGTTTCTGTGTAGGTTATACATATTTTGCTTTTGACTTGATACTCTTTGGCTTTCTATTTGCCTCTGTTTCTAAGAGAACACCAGCATTTTGAGAAGGCAAGGCTAGCACATTTTTGTTATATTATTTACGATATCAGAGAAGACTGTTAGGTAGCGGTTAAAGGGGGGGGGGGGCTTTCTGACTGGATTTCACACATTACTCTTGTTGCCTGCAGACACAGGACCAGAGCTATGCCAACACATGTGCAGGTGTTAATGGTTTCACTCTTGTTTATTTGTTTTAGAACAAAGCTACATGCAAAACAAAGAGCAGTATAACATCACATTTTTACCATGAAATAACGTAAAGCATTTCCGGTGGAGCTCCTCAATGATTCATGGTATTAGATTATCTTCCTCAAGGGCCCTTCAGCTGGGCAAATGCTTGCCAGCATACGTCCTTGAATCCTCTTTCTAGTTGAAAATTGGCCCTTTTAAAATGCACATACGAAGTACTGAGTGATTCATTAAGAGTTGCATGAGTAAATTCAATCCCTTTTTATGAGATAAAAAACAACTCAAGGTTCTCCTCTGATGTTGATAATGATTCTTAATTATTCATCTACTAGTAACTCCCACACATTTTGAACTCATGCTTTCAGTCATGAACAAAGCTAACATTGAGGAGCACATCAGATCTGGCTAGATTCACCTTAAAGAAATCAGCTCAACCCATATCCTTAATTGTGATTATTTATACAGCATTCTCTGTCCTATATTTGACAGTACATGTAAACCAATGCATTTTAAATAATTAACAAACTAACTCTCTTCACTTGTGCTTGTGACAAACATGTTCTCATTATTATCTCATCTACAACACATGTCAGTGATTAATATAATTTGTTGATGGGTATCATAAGGTTTCCAAATGAAGTTCCCTGATTACTCCATTGATAGCTATTATCATCGGCTTTGTAGATACAAAGAGAAACAATATCACATGATTTCAAAATGTATTATTAGGATGTACTTTGAATTAGAGATGCCAGCAATTATTCGATTTTTCTAATATTCGTTAGAGTCTCCATAATCGAAAATAATTTTTAAAATTCGATTTTATTTATATATTTTTTTATTATTATTTATGTTTTTCTTTTTTTTCCTGGCTTAGTTTCAACCAAAATATATCGGTCGGCGAATAATCGATTAATATTCGCCAGTGCTGTCCGATTTTCGAATTTGATCATGTTCAGTTTCTGGCATCCCTACTTTGAATGCCCACAGATTGAATGTTTGAAAGAGTGAATGTTTTTGAGAAACAGCCTCTGGGAATTCATCCCCTCTGGGATTGTTTATGGGAGCGATGCAGCCTTTTCTTGGCAAACAAGGAACAAAGCTCCAGGCTCTTACTCTGCCTGATCATCAGATGTTCAGAACTGATCACGGCCCAGGGTGTTGTCATAGATATCTATAATACAAATATCTATAATACAGATAACTATAGAAATAACCAGGATTACTTAAAACATGTATTTAAACACTATGCAACTTGCAGAGCTTTTTTAACCACCCACAAAGACCTGTGGATAGATCTTGTGATTGCAGTAGCGTGCAATATTTGTCTTGCTTTTGTTGGTTAAATGATCTCGGATATTTGAGTTGAGCAGTGCCGAATTAAGGGGCATACTGTCTGTTTTCGTTTAATTGGAGACTTTACCAGTGATTCAGACTCATAATTTAAATGTCTCGACTATCACAACTCATGTTTTACTTTAACAGTACTGAATATTGAGGTTATATTATTTTGTCTACGGAAATGCTTTACTAAAGAATGTATTGCCAATCTTTCCACTAAGCTTCAATCCACACCCACATCCATCACATTCTGCTCAGTAGCATGCACTGTTATATTCAATCCCCCTTGCAGGCTACACATATTTTAAATCTAGTGATTCTGATTCCTTTGGAGCGCTGTTATGAATCTTTCAGAAAGAACTGCCACAGCCATCTCTTCCAGTGCCTGAGTTCGTTGACTTTTTTATTTCTTACTTTTCTTCAGTCTGCAGTTGGAACAGCAGTGCAAGGCCAGACTCTTAAAGTAGCGACACAGAGAGGATGTTATTGTCAGCCATACAATAGGGTAGGAATTTGTACTTCACACTTACATTCTTTGCTGCCCTAGATACATCTTTGGGTTGGTATGGGGGTGGGGATGGCAGAAGAAATCAATATTTTTAGGGGTGTATGTTGGGCGTTGTGAGTGGGCAGCTATTTACTTGTCCCCTTGGGCTGTAAAACATCGACCAACAGGCTCATCCGAGACTAGAACACATCGATATTCTTTGTGAACACAAGTTAATGGACTCCATGTTTACATGAAAACACTGCCCCTTTTTAAACGAGTTGTTAGTCTAGGCATGATCACTGGGTTTAGTGTTCGACATGTTACAGTGGAGATTCTGTGTCTTTAGGCCACATGCCGAGACACTTCACCTGAAACCTGTGTACAGAAAGTTTGTGCGACTTCAATTGCTCCAGGCTGGATCTGCTATTGTGGCGAGGCCTCATTCCCTCACTTTCCCATGAGTGTACAATGGATTAATTCTTCTCATATTTCCAATGCCTCTCTTTCCCATCGTTCCTTGACGTAGGATGGGACATTTGAAGAACCTGCTCTTATTTCCATCCCACAGGACGCATTCCCTGCCCCTGTCCCACACACACAGATGTCTAAATGAAAGGTGTCTAGACAGAATATCATTATTTCTCGTCTGGTCTTTGATACAATTCATGGTTTGATGAGAGTGCCAGTAAATTAGATCACCAACCATGCACGCTGTCCAGGGATTTAATCCCAGAGACTGAATTCATTTAGAAATGTAGCATATGTTCATATCTCTTAAGCCACGAATGACACCTCTGAATTAAGCTTTTATGCTCAAATGTGTGCTTATGTCTAACATGTTGATGTGTTATCATAATTCTCCTTTAACATGTAATATAGGATTTTAAAGTTGGAGTTATTTTGGTCTAATATTGTCTGTTTTGTGAATGCAGGCTGGTAGAAAGACTTGCTTGAATGAAAGAGAACATAATAGGGTAATATTTGAATAGTACACACCAATACTCGTTTCTCAGAGTCTATTGTTTACCTCAGGCTTCACTCTGGTTGGCCACGCTGAGTGCTGGAAGCTTCCATTGTGTGAAAAGGAGGCACACACATGACATTTTCACTGGGCAAGTCACTGGGTGAGAGATGGGGGAAGACAGGCAGGCACGCCATGTACTGTTGCCATAGGAGGGTGTCAGAAGGGGGCCGACAACGCGAAAGAGAAAGCCCCTGCTCGTCAGTGGGGTTTTTGGGGGGTCTGCTATTGTTTGGCTCGTGGTAGCGGATGAGAAAAAAGCTGCTTGTCTTTTTAAAGGCACAGGAGGCTGGAGTCAGGGGAGAGAGTGGAGGGGGGAGGAGGCAGTGAGAGCAGCAACACAGCTCAGAAATATCGGAAGCAAAACACTGAGGAGGCACCTCATGCAAGACGGCAAGAAAGCAGGATTGTTATTTCATCCTTTTTGTTTTGGATTATTCTCTTTTTGGCATTTTTGCTCTTAGGGATTGCATTCCTTCTGGTGTTGCATCATTTTACCACCAAATGAGGAATATTCCGGGAAGCAGCGCCGGCTCAGGGATGCTGTGCAGACAGTGAGGAGCCGTTAATCATCCGCTGCTTTGCTCCTGATGTGAGCGGCTCGTCCTCTGCACTGCAGCACAGCAACGCTCAGCCGGCGCTCACCTCCACGGACTCAGGCTGCCTGCCTCCTCGGCAACAACAGCAACCGGAGAGGTTGTTTTGGAGGGAAGGGGGGAGGAGGAGGGTGGATGTGGAGGGTGGCTGGAAAACAGGAGCAGGCAGGGGGGGCAGAGCTAGGTGAGAATGGGAGCCAACGAGTCCATGGATCAAGGAGAGACTCCCTCTCTCTCTCAAGAACACATGTGAGTGTGACTCCACCGCCTCATGTTCTGTCGGTAAACATGCAGAGGTGTGATCAAAAACAAGAACATCACTTTATTTAACAAAAGGTCAAAAGGCAGCTCCAAGTGCTACCTCTTTTCTGTCATGTTTATTTATGGCTTTAAATTGGCCGTCCATGCAACATGTTTTTCATTGTGCATGCAGGGGGAGTTCTTATGCAGAATGCAGTCACCTGTGAGTGAAAGTCTGCTCGCCATGTTGTTATATACTGTTGCAGGATGAAGCCCGACACATATCTCTTCTTCAGTGTTTAATGCATTTGTTGCGTCCCCATCTTTCCATGCAAACACCCATACAATCCACTTCATTCCAATTTGACGTACTGATCACGTCATTGTTGTTGTGTGCTTTTGTGATGTAAATAGTACGGATGAGACAATGTGAGCATGTGCACAGACATGTGCTTGAGTGTGCCTCGGATACAGTACTGTGTGTGTCAGAGAAAGAAGGTAGTGCTTCAGCAGAGCCTGTGGGAACCAGAATCAGGCGATGAGTGCAGGAGGTGCCGCTGGGAGGCAGGTGGGGAGATGTTTTGTTCTGTGTGATGGAGGACAGGACTATAGAAGCAAGACGAGTGACGGTGTTGAAATAGAACGCGCTGTGTGGGGGGTGGAAGAAGATAACTCAGGAATAACTGTGGATCAGAGAAAGAGTTAGAGAGGGAGTGAGACCGAGCAAGAGTGCTCCACTTTGCTGTTTTATTTATATCTCAGACATACCACTGCACAGGGGAAGAAGAATCAGGGGACCAGAGGAGAGGGATAAGGGGGAAAGAGTGTGTGTGTGTGTGTGTGTGTGTGTGTGTGTGTGTGTGTGTGTGTGTGTGTGTGTGTGTGTGTGTGTGTGTGTGTGTGTGTGTGTGTGTGTGTGTGTGTGTGTGTGTGTGTGTGTGTGTGTGTGTGTGTGTGTGTGTGTGTGTGTGTGTGTGTGTGTGTGTGTGTGTGTGTGTGTGTGTGTGTGTGTGTGTGTGTGTGTGTGTGTGTGTGTGTGTGTGTGTGTGTGTGTGTGTGTGTGTGTGTGTTGTATTGCAGAAATTAATGATTTATAGCATAATACATAAGTCATTTTTCTTCTCTGATAAATTCAGAACTCAGAGGACGGAGTACTGGTTAAACTCCCTTAGTTTTGCAACAAAGGCAAAAGCAGTTATAGTATATAAAGCATTCACACATCAACATGTTAGGCACTAAACCAAAATAAATGAATGCTTAAAGGTGGGGTAGGTAAGTTTGAGAAACCGGCTCGAGATACACTTTTTGTTATATTCCATGGAATGCTCTTAACATCCCGATAGCAATGAATATCTGAAGTGCTTTGACAAAAAATCCATTAAAAAAATGTCATCTGTGGAAGCCGTAGTGTTGTAAAAAGCACGACCAATCATTTTAGCCGGCCTGGCTAAAATAAATGGATGGCCTACCTGCCTGTCAGCCTTCCATCTGTGCGCAAACTTATCTCGTGCCCTCATTGGTCATGTGCACGTTCGTGTGTGTTGGAGGAGGGGCTCTGTCAGGAAGTGGCAGATTTCTTGCGGCTGTGTATTTTCAAATTCTAGCGCACTCAAGCTGGTTTCTCCAAAATTACCTACCCCACCTTTAAGCAAATTCATTTCCATTATATTCTGAAATCTTAAACTAGTGAGAACTTTGTTTTGTGTCTGCATTGGTGAGGGTTGGGATATTACTGAATGAACCCAGCATCTGATCTCATCTTTAACATGGATATTGTAACCCCCTCCTTGCTGGTGCTCTGTCTCACAGACCTGGCCTGTTGTTGGTTAGTGAGCCATCTGCTTGTGAAGTCTCAGATTAGGCTCACTGAGGTATTACACATGGACATAATCTTAGTCTGACACTCTGTTCTCTCAGTTGCTTCTTTGTTTTGAGACTGATTGGATTTTAAAGGGACACCAGATTTGAGAGCTGACATCAGTCTGGATGGAGCTGAGAGACACGTGGCTCTGTTTATATGACCTGCAGAAGGTGCAGAGTGATTCTCCATAAGATTTCATTTCCTGAAGTTGAAAAACACAAGAGCCACTATGTGCTCTTTTTCCATTACAATGTTTTCCCCCTGCGTGCTGGCTCACCACATCACGTGTGTGGAGAAACTGGACAGGCTCTTGTAAAATAAAAATAGGTTGTGATGTTTCACTATGATGTAATGCTTTAGATTCAGACACTCCACAGGATTGAAGCACAGGAGCGCCCTCTGTTGGTGTCTTTAGTTTCAGTTCATACACTGGCTATGGTGTCATGAGGGACAGACTCTTGGTATAACTGCCTGTTATATATCATATGATTTTACTCTCTTCCTTATTTAAAAAAAAAATATATATACATTTACAGTTACTATCATAGAATGAAAATGTTTGGTGTAAAATGTTTAGTTCCAGATATTTTCATGTTTATACTGCAAAACAATGTTTCTTTCTAGGATAGAAAACTTGTATTTATACACTAAAATAGGGGTTAAAACTCCCACCTAAAACCCCTTAAATCAGCAGTTATTTTATATTTTCAACCCCAACAGTAGTAAAAGTGTTACTTTATTTATTAAGTGGAAATTATGCTGGTTAATTTATAAATCCTAGTTCAGTCGGTGACATACATGTATGATAAGGCAAAGCATGTGAACAATTAATAGTGCATTGAATTGCTACATAGACCATTTTACTTAACTGCTTTTTTTGTTGCTTTTTTTGTTGTTGCTTTTTGTCTGACAGACAATCAGTAGAACCTTTAATGCCCAAAATGATATCATAAGATCACAAATCAACATGATATAGAAAGCTCTCAAGAAATGAAGAGATATCATGTTGGTTCTTGGATGATTGTAGAAATGGAGCAAAAAAGAGGGTGCCAGGCAATTAAAGGGACAGTAGCATTGGAACGGAAAAAAAGATAGATGATTGGAGTGCAGATGGAGAGAGTTTTGATGAAGATGGTGCAGCTAATCCATTGAGGCTAATCACACAGCTGCTTAGAACTAATCACATTTAGTCCCTCCTAAATTCTGTAATCAAATCTTTACAAAGAGCAGATAAGTGCTTGCTTTGCATATCCAACACCTTATTTTTTGGGAAGAATGTATATAGATATATCGATATACATATATATCTATATATATATATATAGTAGGTGGTGTTAGGTTTTCTTGTCAGTGTATCCCAGCTCCACTTCTTCCCCGGGGATGGCGCTGGCTCTCCCTCCAGCACAGTGAAAGCTGTTTAGACAGGCCGAGTTATATTTTAGACACGTCTGGCTGTCTGAAGTGCAGCGTCTCCCTGCCCCGCTCACGCTGCAGAGATCCTGTCTCCAGGCAGTCATCTCCGCCTGTGAGAGGCTGCTACTCACTGCTGCTCTCTTTGTTTCTATTCACCCCCATACCCCGAGTGCTCACCCACTCAGCGCTGCTTTTCCTCTTTCTATTTATTGTCTGCATCCAGAACAGACAAAAGATATTCCGAGATTGATTTTATTCAACCTTTTCATTCACTCATTTCATTGTATGATTTGTTTTAAATAAATACCAAATATCAATATCAAGCATTGTGAGAGGAACAAAAAAGGTAGAATAAACACTATTTGTTCTTGCTTTCACCAAAATGATTCATGAATAATGCTTATGCAGCAGCGACTTGCATCATTTTCAATGTGCATTTATTTGTTTTCAATATCATATAACACGTCACTGTACCACGTGAGGCAAGCCTCAGTGTGTGTGTGTGTTAGACTGTGAGCCTCCAACGTGTTTCCTGCCAGCGTGGAACATATGGCGGCGGGAGCAACCTTCTGTTACCATAGCAACACAGTGTTGCAGTCACGTGAAAGATATCCTCTGCAAGGACGGAACGTTGAAATCAGACCCAATTTCCTTATTATATCACTGTATTAAGTTCTATTTACAATCATCCTATGAACAAATTATATATATATATTTACATTTGAATACCACACATTAAAACTAAATCTCCAGAGAGCTGAATTTCTTACAGCTCTTTTGATTCTCTGTAAGTGGGTCCTGTCCTTGGAGCTGTCTGTGTCACTGCCTGTCCGACCATGTGACACTATGGTCCTGGTTTCCAGTGAAGGATCCAGATGGATCTCCAGGCAGACCAGTCTGATCCTGCTGGGACACACTGGGCCCTCACAGAGATTACAGCGCTGGCTCCCTTCTTTACTATGTGCTCTAATTTCTGCATCACACTACCCAAAGTATTGCTAGTGCTTTTGCTTCATTTGGGTTAGGGTTAGATTATTTCACTTTGTATAGAAAAATGTGATTAACAGACTTCTCATATCATTAAGACCCTGTTGGAGCTTGTGTAGTCTATATCATTTCACAGCAAATTACATTGGGGCTTAAGTGAACGTGTTACTCCTGCCATAGTGTTCACTTAGATACGCCTCCATCTCTGCTGTGATATGACCCCAGGGAAAGTCGACATATTGACCATGACAGCAAAAGACAATTATTACAAGCCAGCCACCTCAATCAAATAAGTGGGTGAGCCCGGAATTGTATTGCATCGGCAGAATTGATGGCGTGATGGTGTTATAGGCCCCCCATGTCTTTTGTACTACTGGCTTTTATTTGATCCATGTATGCGTGCACATGTTTGACAAATGACCCCCAAAGGATGCTGAATGGCTTCAACAATGCCTTGAGCTAAACCCCTATATATGAGCTAAATCAATATAGTGTGCAGACATAGAGGTGTCATTTAACCGTGGGGGTCCCTGTCTCTTCTACCATCTAGGCTCTTGTATTTGTGAAAGGATTCACAATAAGGACACCGTTTACTCTAGTCATGACATTTTCCTTACCATTTTATATGGACATTATGAAACACTCATTTCAATCATACTGTCAAAGGATGTGTTGGTGAAGCCATCGCCTGCACATGCACACACTAATATAATTTCAGGATTCAGTATTATCAAAAGAAAGGAGGTTTCTTCAGTTTCAGTGTGTCTGTATGAATGACCCATTTGTACACAGCAATTTAAACGCATTAAACATTAAGGGACATGATATATTCATTTGGTGAAGTACTGGTAAATGGTAAATGTATGGCTGGTGCTCAATAGGGTGCCTTGTCTTCTCGGTGGATACAGCCAAGTAGTTCAGGAGCAAGACATGTAGAGGGAGGGAGGTAACTGGAGGGAGAGCAAGAGAGAGAGCATGAGAGGAAGAGAGAGAAAGGGGGGAGAGAATATACAGTATGCAGGCAGTGGGCTTCTGCAGCCAGTCTCATTTAGATTGGGAGGCATCATTACCTACTGGTGAGGAGAGGAGAGGAGACAGACTGATAGGGCTGCAATAGACAAAGAGCAGCATGAAAGAAATAAGATTGTAGATTAGAAACAATGAGATATTAAAATACAGAGGAAACGAGGAAAAAAATAGGGAAGGTTGGAACTGGTGGTCTTTTAGTCATCATCTGAAGAAGAGGCGGTGGGCGTCTACCTGTGTGTCAGGCAGCAGCAGCATCGTTGTGCGGAGAGGAGTAGCCGGTCATGGCAGTGAGTACGTGGCAGGCTCTGTCTCCACTGCAGTGGGCTCGCTGGGGCTGGGACACACTGCTGGGTGGGGCATCAGACGGTGACAGCCCGGGCTCTGATCCCGGTCTGGGGCTCCTACGGAGTTTCTCCTGGAGCTCACAACATGACCGCAGGATCAGGGATGCTTTGGAGCCGATCAGACAGAGGTGAGACGGGCTGCAGGCTGCGGCGACATATTGCCAAGTTATACATTGATCAGCGGAGCAGCGACCTACGTAGTCCGGTTTTCTGGAGGGCTTTGCTTTGTGTGTATGTGTAATGCTGAGAATAATCAATACAGAATAACGGTGTGATTTCTTTTACAGCCTATCTTGCAGAAAATAGTAATTGCTCTGTTTTCCACTCGGTTTTCCCCTCAGTCCCCCTCCCTACTCTGTGTAACCTTTAGGTGGACTTGTATGGGTGTTGCATGAGTGTGTTGAGGTGGAGTTATTCAGTGTCTCAGTTGTGTCATTATCTGTCATCTCACTGCAGATTCAGTGTTTTCATTTGTAGACATTACAGTTTACAAAAAAAGAAAACACTAACACATACCAGCACAGGGATTCTTTTCTTCACATACATGTAATTGCACCTGCCTCCAACCTGATACCGACAACAACAAAATGGATCACTTATTTAAATCACATTGCACTCAATAATAATATTCACACTGCTTTCTTGGGAAATAAAAGTATCCTTCGTGATGTCCTGTTTCTGAAGGAGAGAAGTTATGATCACCCTCGCATGGCGTCACTGACTCTGAGTCCTTACAGTTCAAGTGATATCAGTCTGATGTATACTCATCTTCTATTATAGGAGCTCAGACTCTGATGGGGCGTTTGAGACCCCTGAAGCCACAACTCCAGTGAAGACTGTTCATCCTATAGATCCCCAAACCCAGCAAACATCCAATGACAAAGGTAGAGTAAGAAAATGTTGCCATGATGTGTGCAAAGCTCTTCTACAGTATGATGCTCTGGTACACCGCCATAAATATGCAGGTGTAAGACAGGCTGTGTGCACCATCTAGTGGAATAAAGCAGTATTCATTGGATGTGAAAAAAGTCAGCTACAGCTTTTGTCTACACGAAGGCTTCCTGTTTCACGTCTCAATCTAACACTTAAGCCAGTTCAAACATATCATTATACCAGTTTCACTCAATTTGGATGTTATGCTTTATAGCAGCTTAAAGCTCTTTACGTTACGTCTCTCCATCTTTTGCAGTAGCAGACTCCTCAGTCAGTGATCCTGCCTCTGAGTTGCCCTCAGCTGATGCAACATGCCATTCCCCGTGTACTGTATTTGATGAGGACCGGCCCATTGCAGCCAGTGGCCAATACAACATTGAGGTTTCTGCTCTTACCCGTTCACTCAGCCTCCAGGGAGGAGAACTAGACAGTGCTGGTCTGTCGGACGGATCATCGGTGGAAGGCTTCCGTCTACATTCTGAATCCTTTAGCGTAGGTACCGAGAGTGCACCAGGGACGCTCCGCAGGCCCAAGAAAGTCCGTTCTGGGTCTTTGAAGAAGAAGCCTCTTCTCAGGCAGAACTCCAACCCAGAGAGTCCGAGGCCAGCCTCATCCAGCAGCACCCCGGAGATCAAGAACGGTGCAACACCTCGTACTGCCAGCCCTCTCCAGCCTCAGGAGGAAGCAGAGGGAGGGTCTGCAACCCCGAGCCCCGGAGGAACCCTCCGCAGAACCAGGAAGAACCGTGTGGAGACTCCACCTCCCCTGCCGGAGGAGACCAATCATACGAGCCAAGAGGAGAGCCTTATTATCCCTGCCTTACCTTTGTGCCAGGAGGAGACCCCTCTCCCGGGCAGTCCAGCAGGTGGAGACGAATCCCCCATCCTCCCTACTACCTCCTACAAATGGGATCCAGATAATTTTGAGAGCATTGACCCATTCAATACTGGAGGAAGTAAAGTTGCCAATTCCCCCGTTCTTGGTCGTAAAGGTCCTGTGTGTGCTCCTATAGCCCCCCCTCCAGAGAGTCCCTCTGTATCTGCTGTGGAGCCGTGTCCACCAGCTCCTCTTGAAAAGTCGATCACAAACCCTGAAGAGCAACCCATCGTCCCCAACCGTCAGTCAGTAAGGCTGGAGTTTGACTACTCTGAGGAGGGCTGTGAGGCGACCCCTCCCCCGCCTAAGAAATTGGGCAAGAAGCCTGGTGGGAAGATGCCTCTGAGGAAACCAAGGCTGGGGCTGAAGAAAGCCCCTCCGGTTAAGACGGAGCAGCTGGACAACGATCTTACAGCAACACACAATGGCAACGAGGAGGATATCCCTGTTCCTGCAGTCTCTTACAAGTTTGACTCTGACAAGTGGGAAGATCCCAACTTCAACCCATTTACTACTAAGAAAGGCATCCCCAACTCCCCCAAACTATCAAGACCCTCCTTTGACTCCAATAACTTTGATGACTCTGTAGACCCTTTCAAATCGTCCAATAAGATGGCCGACTCCCCTCCTACGGCCTCCGCCTCCTTTGAACTGTCATCCAATGACTTTGACAATGAAATTGACAATGACAACATTGGGGAACTGGAGGACCAAAATCTGAACAAACCTGCCAAGAAGAAGAAAACTCCTATCAAATCGTAAGTTAACAGTTTATTACACAAGGGCCGTACATGGGAGAGTCCACACGAAATTGCAGAACAATGTATGTGTGGGAACGTCTGCTGCTCTGTAGGTGAGGTTAGTCTGTGTTTGTACGTGGTTCTCTTGTCTATTATGTCTCTGTCTGCCTCTCTGTCACCTGTGTCTGTGTATTCTCATATGTCACAGGAAGTCCAGGGGTGTGTCTTCTCTATGTTGTTTGTTGTAAGTACAGGGACAACACAACCATCCATCCCTTTTTGACCCTCAATTCCATGTGACTTATTTAAAAGCAGCATGTTGCCCTGATGCTCCTCTTCATATTAACAGAGACATCATAATCCCTTGAGCCCATGATCAAACAATTCATTTAAACAGTTTCTAATCCTGCCCACACACACACACACGCACGCACGCACGCACACACACACACGCACACACGCACGCACGCACGCACGCACGCACACACACACACACACACACACACTGCCATTTACAGTTAACAAAGGTCCAATGTTGTATTACAATGGGTGTGGTCAGCAGTGTTAAAGGCTTAACATGCTTCTTCCAATAGAGGTCACTGCAACAGATTGCAATAATATGCTGTCGAAAGACAAACTTAAAAACACATGGAGATATGCCTTTACCTTTTTTTCTGCCTTCATCGGTCGGTTGTCAAAACATTTACACGGAATTCATGTTTTCTTTCAGAACGTACTCCAAAGTGTAGATATTGGAACAAATTCAGTTTAATGGAAACATTTTTTATTATTATCTTTTTCTACTGAAGCCGACAAAATACCTTGTATCTCTTCTTTATAGATCAGTGTTTACTGATATGCCACTGTGTCACATCCACAAGTGTGTATCAGGAAGGGCTTGTGCTCCCTCTTGTGTTCATTGTTGGCTATTGTTGAGAAAAGCTTTACAATATAATAATGATAATACTTTAATAGATATATAACGTTTTTTAGGGTTATTGTCCCATTTATATTCAATCCTTATGAGTTCAGTTAGGAATGATATCCTTGATACGATGGGTAAACATTTTTTTACTAGTGACACAGTGCTGCCCAGATATTCCAGATGTCTCTTAGAGTCGTTGATGATAAACAGGATAATGAATCCTGATGGTTGTGGTTAATTGCAAGCGAAGAACTTTTTTACAAATCCTCTGTTTCACAGGATCTGTAAATTGAAAACTGAGGTAACAGAAAAAGTAAGAACCTTCAACTAACCACATCTACAGTAATCATAACATAACATAATAACATAATATTCATTTCTCAATACTTCTGTGCACTAAATATAGATTCATCCCTTGTCACAATATGTCACTGTTCTGTTCATTTCAGCCACACACAGTAAGTGGTACTATTTCACATGATGGTAATGCTGCTCTATGGAAATATCCTGTCATTCATGCAAAAGCAGAACCAGTTTGTCATATTAGGATTTGCAATTATAAACATTTTACAATACTTGGTGTTAGACAGTGACTGTTGGATCTGATTAAAAGTTGTGTACTGAAGGCCCGGAGGGACTCTGGATCTTGATGATTGAACTTTTTTTTCTCAGTAACACTTTCAGAGTGAAGAGGTCGCCAAAGAAATCCTCATCTGAGCCATCCGAGGTGTGTACCTGATTCTTTATTTCTTTATGTACACTTGGCTCTCTCACTGTCTGGCTAAATGTTTTCCTTCTCCCATCTCACTGCTACCTCCTCTGTGTTGCAGGATCCTACACCAGATGAAACTCCCTCCCTCCACCCACAGGATGACCACGCCACAGATGAGGAGAAGCTGGCTTCCTCCACTAGTCATAAGTGGGCAGCCCTACACAACGTGGATGCAGATTTGAATTCTGAGCAGCAAGACTTCCCTCAGCCGAGCGACCTTTCGTCCTTTGTTAACGAGAACAGACTTCCTGATCAGACTCCAGGTGAGGCTTAGCTGTCTGACTCTCTCGGATCTCTTTTTGTATCTCCAGCCACCTGCGTCCTGATAAATGCAGACTGCAGATAGGTGGTGCTCAAAAGATATTAAAAGCTAAAACCATCATTTACAGTACAGCCACCTGCCACTTTCCTCTACATTAATTTAGCTACATTATTGATTTTTGTTCTGGCAGTGAAATAATATGGCCGAGTTCTCGACTGCCCTCTGTCCTCCAAAAGAGCCACCTCTTCCCTAAGGCTCTGTGGCGCAACCAATCTAGGTCAGAGAGGATATAATGAACAAACAGCCCTGCCTCAGCTTCTAAACCCATCAGTCCAGAGCTCAACACTGGCTAGATATGTCTCTCCATTTCTTCCTCTGACTCTAAAACTTATTTTTGTCTTTCTGCATCAGTGCAAGACTATGAGATTGAGTATATGGAGAAGCTTGGCTCCGCTTCGCCTGTGAGTATTCTGTGTTATTTAAATAATTGTATGAAATATTTGCTGCTTTCTTTCTTTATACTTGTACTTTCTTTCTAAGTTGTAAAATGTGTACCTATATATAAAAAAGTGTCTGCTTTATTTGCTTGTGTTTCATGTAGCCACTGTCTGTGAAGAAGCCGTCTTTGTACCTGAAGTTAGACTCCGTTTCTGACAACTTACCCAAGAATAAGTGCGCAAATGGATCTGAACCCAGCTCCCCCTGCACTGGGTAAACACAACCTACTCATGTTTTATTTTTGTAATATGTGTTGTAATTTGCCGGAAATGTCTACATTGTATGTTCACTTTATAATGTAGGAAGTCTGACGGTGCAATGTTCAGTGCTTCACGTGTACAGTAGACATGCATTGGGCTAACTAGAAACCAGAATGATTAAGATTGCTGCTTCAGCTCTGTTTTTCATTAACACTCTCATCCATCATATACAGTAAATCACATGCCATGTCTCTCCCCTCTGGTTCTCCCTGTGAGCAGCAGTTTTGAGGAGATGGAGGCCCAGATAACAGCGGGTATGAAGACACCAGTGCTGAGCTCCCGGCCTGGTCCAGAGGGCTCTGCTGGGGAAAAGGGCAGAAAGAGAGAGAACAAGGCGCTCAGCCGAACACAGAGCACAGAGAGGGATGAGCAGGTGAGCCGATCACTATTGTAAATATTCAAAACTCAGCGATCAGTTATCACACATGTTGTCATTTCTATGTCTTGTCCTCATCATGTTGGGACAGTTATGATTTTGTCACATTTATACCATGTCAATGTTTAGTCACATGGGGCAGATTGCAATAGGCTGTATTTCAGGCCTTGAATTAGCCCTCCAACATCAGTCATAGTGATTCTCATTAAAGCCCTGTCACTGTTAATAACACATAGCCAGTTCCCCTACTGTAGCTTCCCAGCTTAAACTCAGTGACTCAGCTCCCAATGCTGCCACACAAAAACTCAGCGCTTTGCTTTGCCATGCTGACCCCTACCCTCCTCCCCCACTCCTCCCGGTGCCCCTGTAGCCCCTTAGCCTGGGCCCTGTGGAGGCCCCTGCTCCTGTCCTGCCCATGCCCCTGTTAGAAAGGCTGTCTGAGTGTGACGACCACCTGCAGTACCTGGAGCCCGACCTGGCTGAGACCAACCCGACAGCATTCGCTCAAAAACTACAGGTGTGTTGACAGACCACTGATGACCCCTCTTTATGCCTCTGGTGGGCCCCCTCCACCCTGATTGTGTGTTTTTTTCACATTACTCCCATTGTTTCACCTCACTACATCCAGCCCTTTCATTTTCCCATAGATTGATGGTGTGTGAAATGTAGACAGCAAGTGTGTGCGCTCAACTCAAGTGTCTGTATGTTTTCCCTTTGCTCTCTCATCCTGGGGCCGCAACTCCCCTCCCTTACCCCCCAAAAAAATACCAATACCCGTCCCCCCACCCCCCATGTCTGCGGCCCAGGAGGAACTGGTGCTTGCTGCCCTGAGGATAGAGGCTCTGCAGATAGCCAAAAACATCTCACAGTGCCCCTCCCTCTCCACTGTAAACCCCCAGGTACTGCGCTGAGTGCTGCACCTGATGTATGCAAAGGGTGTGTGTGTGTGTGTGTGTGTGTGTGTGTGTGTGTGTGTGTGTGTGTGTGTGTGTGTGTGAATGTCTGTGTAAAAGGAAAGGGCATCCTGAATTAGTTATTACGTACATGCAGGGGTGTGTGAGATGCATGTGTGCCTGGCTGTAGTGTGCGTGCATGAGTGTGTCTCAGCCTGCCTTTTCCCCTCCCCTTAAACACACCATTCTGAGTGTGAGTGTGATCCCATGGCCTTATCAACATTGTGGCTGCCCAGCTACATATGCAATCCTCCTCAATCCCCACATATGGAATCTCTAACATGGCTTTATGCATCCAGCTCCCCCCCCCCCCCCCCCCCCCGCCCCCGCCCCCCGACTAGCAGCGAGCTCCTCAGCTGTCTCCTGTTAGGCAACTTGCATGTTGCCTGTTTTTAAAAGCCTTACAATGGCATGAATGTGACTGGGATTGTCTTATATCAGCAGCCGAGGAATTGTAGAGATGTAACTGTCCCAGATGTGTTTGCTGATGCTTTGCTATCATCCGCCTAAATCCCAGTCACATTCTTGTATATTGAATTGGTCCTTTTTCCGGACTAACAGCACTTACAAACAGGTAGGTAGGTGTCAGTATTTAGGGTAGAGTGTGAGCATTTTGCTGGTTGGAGGGCTTATGCTGAAACAGCACATGCCTGGATATACGAATAGGGATTATTTTTTGCTGAGCTGATTTATGAACATTAAAAGAAAGTCAGTGTAAGAGCTGGAAGGAAGACGCTTCCTTCTCCGCTTTGTCTCATGCTGTGTCCCACACATTTCACAGTCTAGACTAAAGAAACCCAGCACTCGGCGATGGAATATCAACGGTTCGCCCTTACTTAAAGTAAGAGTATCATTATACCCCTTGATCCGCCCCCGTCCTATAATCCAACTACAGTGCAGTCCAAGTATTTGGTAATTTCATTGTTTTTGGCTCACTGCACAAGCACAATGGATTTGAAATAACTACGAGGTTACAGTGCTCAGGGGGAATGAAGTCGAACACGTCTACATTAGCTAAGAGTGTAGGAATCACAACACTTCAGAACTTAGTCGTCTACTACCAATTTTAGACTGCTCAGAAAATAATAGGGCTTCATTTCCCACACTGCTCAAATACATTGAGACTGCACTGTAAACTAACTCCTGTAGACCGCAAGTCAAAAAGTCTTAGACCTTTTTATAAATTACTTTTTAGATTCCCTTAGTTGTACTTTGTACCTGTGAGCAAATGAGTCCAAGTTGTGTTATCTGTAGTTCTCATTCATAACACTCCTTTCGATGTCTCACTATGGGATGCACCTCAACGCGTATGCAAACAGAAGCATCAATCTCATTACGCCAATCCTGATTGGCTGGTGATCTTGACGTCAACGTCAGGGAATCCACCCACCCTTTAAGTAGCTTGCGCTACGACGCAGCGTCATTCAAACACCTCTTCTCGCTTCAGAGCACATCTCGAATTATCAATAGCCGGGCTAGCTTAACGGTCCACAGACTGAACCCAAAGCTAACATTCGGTCGACGGGCGCTTGCCGGTTACTTTTTTTGCTTTGCAAGAAGACTGAACAATATTAACACACCAGTTAATATTGTAATCTGCCCTCGCCGTTTCTTTCTGTCGAAATATCGGTAAGGTTTGATTTTTTTCTTCAAGCTACAGTAGTAACATACCTGTTTAAAAAAAGGTATTAACACACCAGTTAATATTCTTTAAGAATAAAATCTACACCGTCGCCTTTTTTCCTTTCGGACTAATGGCAAGGTTGGATTTTTTTCTCAGTAACGTACCTGTTACTAGCGCGTCCACTCCACGCCGACACCCCGGCGAACGAAGATGGACCCTTCTCTCCCTCACACCAGAGGAGTCAAGGACTCGGAGGCTCGGCTATGCGGCTGCGGGTTTAAGATTTCAGGCACAGACTCACACCAGGTCTGCTCGTCCTGCCTCGGGCTGGAACACGCCCGGGAGGCTATCGATAACCCCGGCTCGTGCGGGTATTGTACCCGCTTCACCATTAAGAGCCTCGGCCGACGGTTAGCACGCCAAGCTAGCTTGTCGGGACGGGACCCCCTCATGTCCGCTGATTCGCCGGCCGGCAATCAAGACATGGTGGCGTCCGCCGCAGAGATTGAGCCCCGCGCTGTGTCAGACTGGGGCTCAACAACAGCGGCAGCCGCTGAACCGGAGCCCCACGCCGTGTCAGGCTGGGACCCGGTGGCGGCAAGAGCCGCGAGAGCGGAGCCCCGCGCTGTGTCAAGCTGGGGCTCCCAACTGGACCTCACCATGGTTCCACCCGCGGAGGATGTCCTGGAGTTGGACTATATGGAGGACGAAGAGGATACCTCTGAGTTCCTCCTGTCTGACTCGGATGAGGATGACATCTTCGTTTCATTGGCTCAGGCTGCAAAGCCGGGAGCGATGTCCGCTCCCCCGGGCGAGAGCACACCAGCTTCGCCCGTTCTAAGTATGGACTTGCAGGCCGTGTGTCAACTCGCTGCGTCCAGGCTGGACATCCCATGGCCTGAAGTGGCCAAGGAGACCTCCAGATCTCGCTACGAGGGGAAGAACTTGCCCCAAGCAGCGAGGACGAAGAGGCAGCTCCTTCCAGTCTTTCCGGAGATGCTGGACGAGGTGTCGGTCTCGTGGAGAGACCGCCCCTTTAGCAACAAGGCCCCAATCCAGGGTGCCTCCTCCCTGGACTGTGACGGTATGGAGAGGCTTGGCCTGCTTCGCATGCCGCCCATGGAACCGCTGGTGGCAGCCCACCTCCAACCGAGGCTGGCTTCGACACCGAGCAGGAACCCCATGCTACCGGCAAAGGCAGACCGGTTCCAGTCAACAATGACCGAACGGGCCTATAAAGCCGCAGCTTTGTCCGCCAGGGCACTCAACGTCTCCTCGCTGCTGACCGCCTACCAGGCGGAGCTCTGCGAAGACATGTCGAGCAAACCTGAGCCTGCCGTGTGGGACGAGATCGCAGCGATCAAGGACATTTGCCTCCGTGTGCAGCGCTGTGCAGTCCAAGCCACGGGCAAAGCACTGGGAATGATGGTGGTACAGGAGAGAGCCAGGTGGCTCAACCTGACGAACCTTCCAGACCGGGAAAAAGAGGATGTTCTGGACATGCCTATTGTTCCCGAGGGCATATTTGGATCCGCTCTAGCTTCAATGCAGCTGAGGTGCGAGTCAAAAAGAAAGGGAGACGAGCAGACCCGCCGGCAGACATACGTCTCTGGGCGGGCATTTGATTTACCAGGGCGGGCCCACCCCGAAACTTACATTTCCCGGGAAATCTCGAGATTTGTCAAGGGGGTTAGGTTGCCATAAGGCTGTTGACGGTCTTATTATAGGCTACATACATGCTGGGCACCTTGTTGAGACAGGGTTCTACCTGTTACGTTCTGGTTGTTTTGGTGATTTTCGAGATAAGCATGTCTTGCAATACGGGAGTTTCAATTTCCCATAGTGAGACATTGAATGGAGTGTTATGAATGAGAACTATAGGTTACTTACGTAACCCCAGGGCTCAGAGTAACATGAAGTGAGACGTCTCACCAGACGGCCCTTCTTGCTATGGTGAAGCGAGAAGAGGTGCTTATTTTGAATGACGCTGCGTCGTAGCGCAAGCTACTTAAAGGGGGTGGATTCCCTGACGTTGACGTCAAGATCACCAGCCAATCAGGATTGGTGTAATGAGATTGAAGCTTCTGTTTGTATACGCGATGAGGCGCATCCCATAGTGAGACATCTCACTTCATGTTACTCTGAAAACTGGGGTTACGTAAGTAACCTATAGTTTTTAGTATCTCTTTTAGTCTTGAATAAATACATTTGCTGCTGGGTTGTTTTTGTGTTTGACTCGTCTATATAGCTAGCCTATCCTTTTTTGTTCACATCAACTACTTTTTTTTTCAAGTTGAAAGTTTACGTTTTTTGCCTATACAACACTGAAGTCCAATTACACATGGTGCCCAAAAGTGGATAAAAAGTTACTGATCCAGGCAAGCCAAACACTTCTACTTCTATTTTCTGCATATTAGTGGATCTCCTTGTAAGCCCCCATAATTTTATCAGATCCTCCAAAAACCAGACTCTCAGAATAAATTTACAGTTTTTAGGGGACCAAAAGTGTTGGTGAATTGTTGTCATTAGGTTGCAATGGTTACACAAACAGATGCATAAGATTTCGTTTGTAATTGTCTCTCAGTACACCTCAACATTTTATCCAAAGTCTTTCTGAAGATCAATCCTCTGGAATTTCTTGTTCCCTTCACATAATAGTCTTTGCATTTTTTAAATAGTTGGCTAAATGCTCTTACAGGTTACACTTTGATTTCAGCCACAACAGGTAAGACCACAATGTTGTAATATGTTTTAACGGGAGAATAACATCTATTACCCATGCTGCCCAGTCCCCTTGCCCTATCCTCCCTCCCTCTGCTGTATATGATGCAGTCCTTGCTGTATCAAATGCTGCCCTCCTTCCTGTGTGCCTTGCCTGGACCCAATCACATTCAAGCTTCTGCGATGAGCAGGTGATCATGACTGCTCAGCTGGGGGCATCATCAGCCAAATCACTTAGCTAATACTGTAGAAATGAAGACTGTTTCATCCAATCATGTGGCAGCTCACCAAGTCTTCAGGAACATCACTAGTCTCCCTCATTTACATATTGTTTTTGCTGTGTGGTACATTTTGTTGTAGTTTGATGCTACCTCGAAGATATTGTTCAGGAATGCGAGTGGTCCCAAGGGAGTACCATCTGTAGCTTAGTCTGGTTCATAACTGGTTATGTTTCCTTTCCTCTCCCGCATCTCCTTTGCTTCCTGGAAGCAGCACAGAGACATCTCCTCTGCGGTAGATAGCGGTGTGTCCAAGGACTCGCTGTACACCAGGACCAGCACCAACTACATCGAGGGGGAGAGTCCCCACCTCCCCAAAGAACTGGACCACTCGCTGGGAATTGCACGGGAAGAGGTGCCAACATTTTTTATTTTTGTCCTATGAGTAACACTGTATATATATTTTGATTCTACTTCACACACTTTACTTGACACTTGTGTTACTACCTCAGATTGTGACAAAGGAGAAAGAAGTGCTGGAATGGCAGAGAAAGTATGAAGACAGCCGACAGGAAGTGATGGAGATGAGGTAAGAAGTAGTATGTTGGGTTGTCATCCTTTACACCACAGTGAGGTCCCACACATACACTACACAACGTAGATTTAACACCTCCCCGTGTTTATGCTGGTACCGCATCACCATGCTTAGTGTCTTCTACATAGACTCCACCCATCACTATTTAACCTTGTCAATTGGTTTATCTCGCTTTAAGTGTAAAACACAGCCATGGTTAACTGCAGAGTGGAGAGCCATCTGAGTCCTGCTATTAGCACGAGAGTTAATGGTGGAGAAAAGAGGAACCAATGATGTTTGTATATGATATTTGGCAACTTTTCATGACAAGATGTGTTAGTGGCTTTTGGTGTCCCTTTGGATTATACACCACCAACAGTCTGAGAACATCTTAAAACTTGGATCAACGAACTAACTCATATTAATGTCCAGAGAGGATTAATCTACAGTATGTCTGACAATGTGGGTTCAAGGAAATACCATACTAAGACCTTGTTCCCTGCCAGCAGGTGGTGGGTGTGGGTCCAGCTGGCTATTGCTCAGTTAGTGTTGAGCTTACTTCATTTGACTGATTAGGTTGGGGATAAGGATGGGCTAAGATGCTAAGGGGGAGGCGTGGCTAATCAATCCTCTTACCCTTTATCAACCTGCTTTTCCCAAAACATGACTTCCCATTGGGCCATGCTGCTACTGGGCTTGAAGTGTGGGGGAGCCTACATCTGCAATGCTTAGATGAAAACTGTATACACAGTGCAGATAAATAAAAGATACAGAGCTACTGATAGTTTTAGATAATCAGATGATCTAAAGTTGTAGCCTGGATGACAGTTTTGTTTGTTTGTTGCTTTCCTAAATTCTAAGAATATATCTCTAAATAGCACATGTTTTACTTAAAGTGGGAACAGATAACTTTTTTACTTTTCCTCACTAGCATTACCATATGATGTTATTGTTGGTGCCGTAAAAACAGGGCACACTGTAGTTGTTGATTTGCTGAAACAAAGCAAGAAAGAACTGTAAAACACCCATTAGTTGTTATAAGTAGGATTGTAGTAGACATTAAAAAGCAGTTTATTACTCAAAAAAACGAATCTACCCCCTCCTCCTCTCCCTGAAATGCTCTCTGATAGGCAATGATGCAGTGTATATGTCTCGGGCTTTTATTGTGAAAGGGAGTTAAAAAATGTCTAGCAGACCAAATTGCATTCTAAAGAGCAGTTTAGAGGGAATCAATCTGAACGCAGATGGTGTCATATTCTACAGCATAAATGCCACTTTGTCTTTTCCATATAAAAAATGCCCAGCATATTAAGGCAATATCACAACCAGGTTCGATCATGTGGTTTTTCTTGCTCGGACCGGCCGACAGACTGACATTTAACAACATCTATACCCTGAGAAAATATGAGATACAGATTCAACCCCATCAATATATTGATGATCTGACGTTTTTTCATCCATAGGAGGATTGTTGCTGAGTATGAAAGGACGATTGCACAGATGATAGGTGAGTTCAATTTTCTATACAGATTTTGGGTTGCTTACAAAACCAGAGGATTGGTTTCAGGATATTGAACCCTTTGTCTCTCCAAACTCTGCCCCTACTTTTTGCTGCCTTTGTTTTTTTTTTTGCAATATACAAAATGTGTGCTCTACACTACATTGCAAATTATTCCAGAGAGATGTATTTTTTATAATCTGACACAAGCTATGTGTTTGCTTTTATGTTAGATTGATATGAAGTGCACCCTGATGTCATTAGAGTGGGAGGTATTCACCTTTTGCCCACACATGTCCAACTTTATTGGACTCATTAAATCTCGCAGCAGGTTCACTTTCCACATTATTCCTGCTCTCACCTACATCTTCTTCGCCACCTGAAGATTTAATTTCCGCTGCTGTCTAATTTAATTTTCTTCTATCATTAAAGCACTTTTCACAAAAGCCTCAATCTGTCGCCGCTCTTGTCTAACACTCGGCTCTCTCACGTGTCTTGCCCTCCCAGCTTGACTTAACACAGTCCCTTTTTTCTGTTCTGCTCTCATCTTTGCTTCCCTTTCTATTTGATAACCCTGACAGGCATGCCAGGTGAGTAATGCGGAATGGTCCTTCACTTGTTTGTGTCAGCTCACATCTCGCCACCCGTCCGTCAGAAAAGGGAGCAGATGTGCTCACTTTCTTCATCTCGTCCAGTGACATTTGTTTGTCCATTTTTGTTGCATTTCATCCTGTATGTTGAGACACTGTTTTTATTTTACTTTAGGAATAATCATATGGTATTTACTTCATCCATTCCCTCAGTGGTTGATATTAAGTACATCATTACTTTGTTTTTTATATTATATGGCTGCAAAAGTCATTCTTCTCACGCTTGCGACAGGAAATGAAAGGGAAAGCTGGGTAGGTGGCTGAAATATTTTGTAAGGTTCATCATTTAATATTTAAGGGTATAGAAACGAGCTGCAAGGGTCAAGCTGCTAGCTCTGATAATATTGTTTACAGGTCTCTTTGTTTTTCCCATTGTTAACTGTTTTTGTTTGCATGCCACATATAGTGTAGTATTATATGCTATTAAATCATACTAACCCACACATTCATTTTGATATTCTGTCAAAAACAAAGTGTCTGTTTGTAAGTATTTGTGGGTATAACAAGTAACATGTAATGTATATGTGACCAGTACAGCTGGCTCCTCAGACAGATGATCTGATCTACAGTATGTTTGTGTGTGTCTGTCAGAGGATGACCAGAAAGAGAAGTCTCTGTCCCACCACACCATCCAGCAGTTGATCATGGAGAAGGACCAGGCCTTGTCCGACCTCAACTCTGTGGAAAAGTCTCTTGCCGACCTCTTCAGACGTTACGAGAAAATGAAAGATGTACTGGAGGGCTTCCGCAAGGTGACACAAATGATTCACAACTAAAGAGAATTATTAGGATCTGGCTTTGTAAGACATTTAGATTAACGGTACATTTGGTCAGTATTTAAAAAATGTTGTCACTCTTTTCAGAATGAGGAGGTTCTCAAGAAATGTGCTCAGGAGTATCTGTGCAGGGTCCGCAAGGAGGAGCAGCGCTATCAAGCCCTGAAGATTCATGCAGAGGAGAAACTAGACAGGTGAGTCCTAATATCTACAGTTGAATCCACCATGACCATGTTGTTTCCCCCAAAGAGAAAGCATCACAACTCACTAAATACATACACTTAATCAGTGACAAGAAGTAATATGTTTGGATATATATGCCAATTTAATTAGCTGTTGCTATAGAATATATATATAAGCCATTTCCATTTTGAAAGATTTATTCTGCATTGGCTTTACAAACACGAGGTTGCAGTCTCATAAGACCTGAAGCTTTCTCATAGTGAACTGAATAATTAATGTCGTTCTTGAAGATTTGACAATGTGACACCTTTCCCTACTTTCAAGTCTACTTCCACAACCTTTAGTGTGAGTTATTTCTCTCGCATTTTATTCACTCTCCTTGTAATACTTGTGTGGTTCCAGGGCGAATTCTGACATAGCTCATGTACGTGCCAAGGCCATGCAGGAGCAGGCTGCCCACCAGGCCAGTCTGAGGAAGGAGCAGATGAAGGTGGACTCCCTGGAGCGCACCTTGGAGCAAAAGGTCAGTCAGAACTTCTCAATCCTGGGGCTTGAAGGGATGATAAAACCATGGGAAAATATTCATTAAAACAAGTATGTTAATGTTATTTTGACAATTGTTTTACAGAACAAAGAGATCGAGGAGTTAACAAAGATCTGCGACGAGCTGATCTCCAAGATGGGGAGGAGTTAGCGACCACATGGCCAAATCCCACAGAGAAGAAGACCAGTTGTGGGAAATAAACGACTTGGAAAATGAAGCTGATCCGTTGTTTTTACAACTCTTACCAAGGACTGATGGACATTAAGGCTAAAACGGCCAAAAAGGTTCAGTTCCTACTGATGTTGTGTATCCACGATCCACAGGAATGGCGTTCTCCTTTTCACTCTGTACATTTTGATGTGTCGGTGTATCGTTCTGTATCAGGGGTCTGGTTTCAAGAATATGTAACATATCACTTATGAGCGTGTCTGTGCGTGTCTGTGCGTGTATGATAATGAGAAAGCAAGATCATTGTTTGTGATTTAAATTAACTATAATGATGTTGCCATGACAGCCACTGAGGGAGAAGACTGTTTACCCATTCCTGTTGTTGTCTCCTCTTGATAAGAGAGAAAGATATACTTTGAAAAACAGATTTAGATACACCACCAAGAGAACACAAACTATCCCAATAGCTTACTGCATGTGGGAGAGAACCAGTATTGTTATGTTTGTATATATTGTAGGAAATTCCAAATATAAAAAAAGATTCTTCTGCATTTTTGATAGTTATTCTGTCATCCTCGGCCCACTCTCCTCATGTCACCTTGTAGATATTTGTCATACTTGTAATAGCTTCCTTGACTATTTTTTGGGATTTTATTTTGATATAAAGCAAACTAATCGTGACCTTATTAAGTTGTGAGCAGGAGTCATTTAATTTTTTTATGGATATGTCCTAGTTCTGCTACGGTCATTTTGTCACACTGAGGAGTAACTTCTGCACAGTTGCTGTACAGCATCTGCTTACAAAGTGCAATAAAAGATGGCAATACAGCACCTTGGGTCCACTGATGACATGTTTTCTATTAAATGTTGTTGACCTGGCATGACAAATGAAGAAATTCTGATTTGGTACAATACACCTATTTATCCACATATTGGTGTTTATGAGGAAAATTAATATAGAATTACTATCATTCTAGTTTTCTTCCAAAGTTGCTATGATTGAGTTAAATGAGGTTGAAAAAGATACCTGAAACTAATGGGTGAATGATTCCCCATGATTCTGATTACTAGACCCTTTCAACAAGTTTCATGAAATAGGATCCAATATATCTTCTGGAAACCTTCTGTCCAACAGCTAAACAAAAAACAAACCAAAACAAAGTTACAACCTAATTGGCGGAGGTGGAAATTAAGCATCTTTCTCTCAAAGTTGCAGTAGTTGAATGAAAAAACCCACAGAGCAAGCCAGAAAATCAACGACTTCATAATCACACTTAAGTGAAAATAATAAAATATAAATAATAAATATGTAAGCATTCAGTCAAAAAAAATATTAAGAACATATTTTGACAAGTAATTGACTTCATTTGACAAGGATTATGCATTGTTCAATAAAGTAACGTAAGTAAAACACTTTTATTATAGCAATATTTTTGACACAGATGTCTAACCTGAATTGATTCACTGCAATTGGAACTGTAATATCAAATATCTTAACCATCTCTATAGAATTATGGAATCTACATAAGCAGTTGTTGAAAAAATCTCACACAAGCAGACGTACCTCTCAGGGCAACCAATGGCAAATGAACCTGGGAAACTAAATGGCCACCTGTAGGGCCAAGTCAAAGTTCACAGATCAGTTAGGTCGTGCAGCAGGGACTGGAGCAGGTGAGACAGGGACAAGAAAGGGCTGATCTTCACTCAGGAGGTGTGGCTAGAGAACAGCAGTGAGGTGAGAGGTACAGGATGAAGGAAGAAGCAACGATTGACCACAGAGCTGTGGGTCCCAGCGGAGAGTCTGATAATCTCAGTCAGTGCAGGAGGGGATATTAGCTCATCTGATAGCTCAGATTTAGCTCTGGGGTCATTAGGAACAAACAATCTGCTTTGCATTGTGAGATCAGAACCACGAGGACCGCCAACGCCATGAGAGCTGTCCACTTTTGTCCACTGCTTCTGCTTCCTCTGGTCCTGCTAGCAACCTACAGTAAGGATTTTAGGTTTTTTATAGTTTTTGATATATACCCAGTCCTGTTCCCCTTTAGATCTCCCCTCTATTTTTTTGTCTATCAGTCAGTTTGACTGCAGAACCTGGAGGTATCTCCCTCCAGGTATCCTTCTCCCTTGCCACTCTTGAATTTCCAAGAACAGTTTCCATTTGTTGTTTTTCTGTATTTCAGTGTTTTCTGCGAGACAGGAAAATAACTTACCAAGTTATTCTCAGACATGTCAGGAAATGTTGAATAACAACATTTCAGTTTTTCAGAAAATGCCTTGTATGTGTTAAAGCACTTAGACCTTCTAATGACACTTTTAATCCTGTCAACTTTGCTAAATTGCTGTTATAATTACTTAGTTAGTTAATTAGTTTTTCCTTCCTTCAGTTTGTAATCTTCCTCTGTAACTAGCATGCAATCCTAACAGTTAATCTTTTAATAGGCCTGAAGACTAATGCTTGTGTGTAGAGTGGCTGTGCTACGGGGATAGATTGGGGTCAACTATGAACAGCGGGGGGGTTTATTTGTCATGTCAACAGGCACACACGAAGCAAAGCAATGAAACAAGTGTCTCAAATCCATATAATACAATTGTGCTTTTATCAGTTGAAGGGCTTCACAAATGAATACTTTAATTATTAGTCTCATGAGGTTGATTTGCTGATTTTAAGAGAAGATTTCACCTTTCTGGTCTAAAGCCTACATGAAGAGACATAACACGTGTGGGGCTGAACGACTTCCTGTCCTCCTAGACATTATAACTGGCTGATAAAACACAGTTTCAGTGATAAAGGATGTGATTCTGATGGCCAAGACAAAATATGTTTAGGGTCCAGCTCGATTTGGTCCTCTTAGGAAGAAACATGAAAGGTTGTTTCTGAAGGGACATTTAAGAATTTAGAATAAGGATGTAGGTTTTCAAAAGAAAGCTTTATAGTGATATTTTAAAGGTCAGTTCACTCTAGAGCTTTAAACATACATTTTAGAGTTTTAAAGTGGGCCTCTGAAGCTTTAGCTAAAGGTTAGAAAGATTTATTTTTAAATCTGAGTGCACTTGTTTCATTCTTTGCTTGATTTAATAAAGACTTGTATGAAGGAAGTGACTCATTGGGGCTCTCTCCTCACTTCTATCTCAATGTGGGACAAAGTCATGCATCCGAGTCACTGCGATGTGAGGTGTCTGTTTGCACACTCATCTAACACACTGTTCCTGCTGTGTTGATAAAGGGTAAAACACATTCAGTTAAGTCCCTGGTAAGCATTGAATGATCTTCATGAAAAGACTGCAATTCATGATTAATGGAAATGATTTAGTTTGAGTTTGCCACAATGTAACTCAGTGAAATTACTCTTTTGGAAATTAAATTGCTGTCTGATGAGTTAGCATGTTTAATGCTATCAACCCAGACCAAGATAAACTATGCTTTAGAGATCACTTAACTATTTTCTTTCAACACGCCATGAAGTTTTCATTGTCCTGCTTGAGTGTGTGCTGTAACAGTATTTATTTTCTGCTTCCTTCAGGTGAGGCTCTGCAATGTTATAGCTGTATGGGCTCCAATAACGACGACTGCAACCGGCAAGGCTCCAAAACGTGTCCCAGCTACTCTGATGCCTGCGCTGTGGTGGTGGGCCATGAAAGTGAGTCCAACAGTGACAGATAGTAACCTTTCTTTTACAAGCTCTTTTTCCCACCCATATTAGAGATACAAAAAGCTGTTTTTGTATAGGTGAGTTTGTGTGTTTAAGTGAGGACAGGCTGCTGTCTGAAGGCACATCCCAGCAGGTGGTCCAAGGCGTTTAAGGAAATTAAGAGCTTTGCTGCACCTACCCGATCGGTATCCTTAATTAGGACTCCATGTGTGCAAGGCAATAAAACAATTTTCTTTCACAAACTCAATTCTGTTTTTAAATGTTTTAATCATAAGAAAGGGGCAATAGGAGATGTCCTTAAATGACAGATATTAGATACTCGTTTCCCTACATTAATGTATACTGGACACACACAGACAAATAACAAAATAAAGAAGGAAAGGGGTTTGTTCATGTATATCAGCTGCTTGACCAGTGTAACTGAATTGTATTTCTGCCTTGTCAGGTGGGGTGATGAAGTCATGCTCCTACAAGTCTTTCTGTACTCAGGCCAACAGCCAGGGCTACAGAGCGCCAGGTGTCAGAGTTCACTGCTGCTACGCGGATGACTGCAATGTGACCAGTTTTGCCTACAGGCTGCCAGGACTCAACTATCTGCTGCTGATTCTGCCTCTGTTGTTCCACTGCGTTTTGCACTAGACCTACTGCTCAACTTCACCATGCCAACAATATCCACCTGTAAGACATATGCCAACTGGTGTTGTTCTTATTTACATTACATTACATTACATTGCATTTAGCTGACGCTTTTATCCAAAGCGACTTACAATAAGTGCGTTCGACCAACAAAATACAAACTTGAAGAAAACAGAATCATATAAGTACATCAAGCTTCATAGAGCAAAAACATTGCAAGTGCTACTCAACTGGCTTTAGATGAGCCAGCCCTTTATTAGTATATAAGTGCTTTGTTAATAGTTCTATCGCTCGAAGTGGAGTCGAAAGATCCAAAAATGCCAAATAACCCTGCCTAATTGTATGCGTCATGCTTAACTACCATTCCACTCTTCTTTGATATACCTCATGTATCCAAATAAAAGCCTATACATCAAGCGGTTACTATATATATAAGCTTGAGGTGCTAAGTGTGACTGCATGGATTATATATACCATGTTGGATTGACTCCAAGCAGTACTGAAGTAGATTTACCTTTCAATGGATTTTACTAAGCCATTATCTAAGGATTCTAAGGGAAGGGCTGTTATACGCATAGATAATTTATTATTAGCTTTCTATATTGATAAAGGAAGAGATGCTGTTCATCAGTTAGCTCAACCTGGTTAAATGCTCTGTACACAATGTGTGAAATTACTGTGAAAGGATTTTACACAACATGCATTTACGCCTGAATATCTCAGAAGCAGATGTTCCAGTATCTAAACATGGCCCTTAAGAGTTCAATCATCTGGTATGTTGTTACATCATTAGCCTTCTATCTGACGAGCATGCTGTGCTGTGCGAGATATGTTGAGGGTGGTGAGAAAACACTTCTCACACACAGCAAATCAACGTAAGCCTTACACACCCACAGGCAAGGTGTGTTACACCATTGTGGTTAATCCACTACGTTTGAAGATACTTAAAGAATTACTGAGCATAAACAGTATCTGTGACTTCTCACTGGAAGATGGCCTATAATCTAAATAGCAGCTATTGTATATATTGTGCAGAATATTAAATACAAAAAGAATTATGTCCATTTTATGAAGAATACTGTTTATTGTGTATTTTTATTTTGCAATTATTTCTAGAGAACTAACATTAGGAAATGTTCCAACTTCAAAAATCATTCAATATAAAGAACATTAAGATACTGTGCATGTATTTTTGTTACTGCGTGTACACTTCAGTCTGTACAGTATGTCATCATTTCAGCCCTAAAAACAACACTGACATATAAAACAAATCATTTAAATATTTTACAGCTTTTTACTTTTTCCTTCAGTAGAAGCTGCAGTGGGCTGTTATTCTTGTGCGGAGGTGGAAGAAGTACTCGTATCTTGTACTTGGGTAAAAGTTGAAGTACCAGAGGGTAGGAATACTCTTTTACAAGTAAAAGTCCGGCATTCAAAATGTTACTCAAGTAAAAGTACAAAAGTATTGTGGTGGGAATTTATTGATCAAATGTGGATAGAGAATCAAACCATTCAGCTGTCTTTGTCGTATTTTATTTCTTGTAAGAAAGTTCTGTCAGTTATGAGGGGCCGTACAGGCCGTAATTCATACTGGTCCTCTCACACACATATATTCTCCTATTACATACATATATTTTCACTCTTACACACACACACATTCTCCTTTTACATACATACATTTTCACTCTTACACACATACATTCTCCTTTTACATACATACATTTTCACTCTTACACACACACACATTCTCCTTTTACATACATACATTTTCACTCTTACACACATACATTCTCCTTTTACATACATACATTTTCACTCTCACACACGTATATATTTACACTCACACATTCATACATTTTGCTCTCATATTATCATATTTCAATGCACACATTCATATATTGTCACTCACACATTCATGCATTTTTTCTCATATTCATATATTTTAATGCTCATATTTATATATTTTGCTTTAAATGTTTAAATGTTTACATTTAATATTATAAATAATATATGCATATATGAAGACAATATATGTATGCAAGAGAAGAATGTATGTATTTATGAAGACAATGTATGTATGCAAGAGAAGAATGTATGTATGTATCAAGACAATGTATGTATGCAAGAGAAGAATGTATGTATGTATGTATGAAGACAATATATGTATGCAAGAGAAGAATGTATGTATGTATGTATGAAGACAATATATGTATGCAAGACAAGAATGCGCAGAAACGAATATTATCTGTACTGGGATTGTTACAGTGAATACAAATTATAATCCATAAAATATCTTAAAACTGATGAGATAGTAGTGTTTTGTGAGTTGTTTGTACATAGGTCTGTGATTCACTATAGGGTTTCAGGTGTTTTTTAAATTGATTTAAAAACATTTTAGTTCTTAAAAATGGCCTGTCCCCAGCCAAATTGGAGTGAGGGGTTTACATTTTTTAATTAGCTAAAAACTTTTATTTCCAAAAAACAAACCGTAATTAATAACACTTTTAACTTGTTATCTTTTACCACAGTTCATTGAAAACATTGAATAATGCTTATGCTTATAATGTTTTACAACAGTCCCCATGTTTTTGGTCAGTCCGGTCACGCTTCATAAAATACTCCATACAAAATTGTGCAATACACCTTTAATAAAATGATTGTGAAGGAGTTACATCATCTGACTGAGGAGGAGCTGAGGAGTGGGTAAATTCTGTCCTTGAATTTTAAGATTGTAATCTTGTTTTTACGTGGACAAGCTAAAGGATCAGGCGCTGTCACGTTCAAATATCCCAGAAAATGATTTTATCGTTGTACGGTGGCCGGCAGGTGCAAACGCGGAACAACGGCCAAAAATATGGGATTCGTTTTGTTTTATAAAGATAAAGCAACACTTTCTCAGAATCACGCAACAATTAAAACTAGAAGTTGCAAACAAATCATTTGTGTAATCATGTAAACTATAAGTATTTTTTCTTTGTTTTAACATATCTTTTTCGTTTTCAGTTCTCTGCTTCTTTCTCAATGATCAGACTTTTGCTCTCGCTGCAGCTCTTCTCGTTTACACTCCCTAATTTTTAGTTCTCATTCATAACACTCCGTTCGATGTCTCACTATGGGATGCGCCTCATCGCGGAGCAAACAGAAGCATCAATCTCATTACGCCAATCCTGATTGGCTGGTGATCTTGACGTCAGTGTCAGGGAATTCACCCCCTATAAGTAGCTTGCGCCACAACGCATGCGTCATTCAAACACCTCTTCTCGCTTCAGAGCACATCTCTATAGTAGCCGGACAAGCTTCACTGTCCACAGACTGAACCCAAATACCCATTTCAGTCGACGGGCGCTCGCCGGCTACTCCTTCTGCTTCGCAGGAAGACGGTAGTACTAACGCAGTTAGTATTAAAATCGACCTCACCCTTCTCTCCCGAGAAAGTAAGGTAGGTCCGATTTTTTTAAGCTAGCAGCACACCTGTTGCTAGCTCGCTCCCTCTCTATCGACACCACGGTAGCGAGGACGTTTTTTCTTTTCTCCTCTCCACAGAGGAAGAAAGGATTAAAAGAGCATACTGTCACTCCAGTCAGTATTCTCCGGGAATAAAAGACCCACACCGTCCTTTTCTCCGGATTAAGGACAAGGTGGTAACATCTTTTTCTCCCATCCTACCTGTCGAGAGCGGGCCCTCTCCACGCCACGAGGCGAACAAGATGGACGCCCCTCTCCCTCATACCAGAGGAGTCAGGGACTCGGTGGCTCGACTCTGCGGCTGCGGGTTGAAGATCTCGGGCGCAGACACACACCAGGTCTGCTCGTCCTGCTTCGGGCTGGAACACGCCCGAGGCGCTATCGACAACCCCGGCTCGTGCGGACATTGTGTCCGCTTCACCGTAAAGAGCCTCCGCCGACGGTTAGCACGACAAGCTAGCATGTCGGAGCAGGACCCCCCCATGTCCACTGACCCGCCGACCGGCAGTCAAGACACAGAGAGTGAACCCCTCTCCGTGTCGGTCTGGGGCTCATTATCTGCGATGGCTACAGAACCGGAATCCCGCGCCCTGGCAGGCCGGGACCCGGTGACGGCAAGACACGCGGGAACGGGTCCCCGCGCTTTACCAAGCTGGGGCTCCCGGTTAGACCTCACCATGGTCTCACCCGCGGAGGATGTCCTCGAGCTGGACTACGAGGAGGATGAAGAAGAGGACGCCTTGGCGTTCCTCCTGTCCGAGTCGGATGAACAGGAAGAGGACACCTTCATGTCATCGGCTCAGGCTGCAAAGCCTGGAGCGAGGGCTGCTCTCCCGGGCGATAGCACACCAGCTTCGCCTGGTCTGAGCATGGACCTGCAGGCCGTGTGTAAACGCGCTGCGGCCAGACTCAACGTCCCGTGGCCTGAAATGGCCAAGGAGACCTCCAGGTCCCGCTACGAGGGAAAACATCTTCCCCAAGCAGCGGGGAAAAAGAGGCAACTCCTTCCGGTCTTCCCGGAGATGTTGGCCCTTCAGCAACAAGGTCCCAATCCAGGGTGCCTCCTACTGTGACGGAATGGAGAAGCTCGGCCTGCTCCGCATACCGCCCATGGAACCGCTGGTAGCGGCCCACCGCCTACCGAAGGTGGGCCCGTCACCGAGCAGGAACCCCATGCTGCCAGCAAAGTCGGACCATTTTCAGTCGACAATGACTGAAAAGTCCTACAAACCTGCAGCGTTGTCCGCCAGGGCCCTGAATGTGTCCTCGCTGCTAACCGCTTACCAAGCGGAGCTCTGCGAGGACCTGTCGGGTAACCCGGGGGCAGCCACTCTGGACGAGATGGCAGCGGTCACGGACATTTTCCTCCGTGTCCAACGCTGCGCCGTCCAGGCCACGGGCAAGGTAATGGGGATCATGGTGGTGCAGGAAAGAGCGAGATGGGTCAACCTCACCAACCTCCCAGACCGGGAAAAGGAGGATGTGCTGGATATGCCCATCGTTCCCGAGGGAATTTTCGGCTCCGCTCTCGCCTCCATGCAAAGGAGGTGTGAGACGAAGAAGAAGGAGGACGAGGCACTCCACCTCTGCCTCCCTCGAAGGGTCCAGCCGCTGCCTTGGCAGCAGCAGTCCTTCGCCCAAGCTGCCTCGAACTCTGCTCGGTTTAAAGCACCGGAGAAGCAGAGGTCGCAGCACGCCCCGAGTCCCCAGCCCAGGCTGGAGACAAGGGCAAGCTGGCCTAGAAAATCTCCGGTTCCGGCTGCAGCTCAGGCTCAGCCAACCCAGAATTTCGGCCAGCAGTCGAGGAAGAAGAAGCGAGCGGCGTGACAGACCCTCCTTCTCCCCTCTGTGACAGAGCTGGAAGTTCATTCCCCAGCTCTGAATGTGTTCCCGCCGCCTCGAGAGATGCCTCAACGTCATCCTCAAAAAAATGAAAAGAAAATCAATAAAACCAATAAACAGCTCGTCAATTGTTCCCCTTCTGAGAGCAGCTACGGCATCTCTCAAAAGGCGGATTACTGGCGGGTCTGTGAAGGCACCACCGTCACGCGCATGCGCAGTGCCAGCTGGGGTTGTAAAGGCACCGCCGTCACGCGCATGCGCAGTGCCGGCTGGAGCCGTAGGGGCACCACCGCCACACGCATGCGCTGTGTCGGTGGGGATTGTCGAAATAGGGCACCACAGTGCTCAGACACAGGAGGGCCCCATAACACAACAAATAGAGACTCAGAGGGAAAGAGACGTGACATCTCAGCTGGCTCTAAGGAGCATACAGCGGGAGATACTCACGATATCTGCTTGGGTTTCTCAAAACAGTTACACAGAGCTACATACTCCAAGTCACCGTCACCCCCCCTCGCTTCTCGGGCTATCTGTATTCACAAGCCGGGAGAGAGTTAACCCATATTCTGGAGAGAGAGGCTCTCTCTCTCCTAGAAAGGAGGGTTTTATCTATAATACCCGCCGAGCAGAGTCAGATTACGCAGACAAATGTCCTCGTAAAGCACCTGCTCAACATGGGTCTCATAATAAAACTAAACCCCGCGCGCCACGGCGTGCGGAGAGTATTGGTTATTATGAAATGCGTAGTGGCACTACACCCGACTTTTCTAGTACGGGCGCGCCTACGGGTGCTGTCCTTTCACGGAAGGTGGTCACCACGGACGCATGTCTGACAGGCTGATATGGTATTTACGAAGGTCGCCCGGTGAGGGGTCTCTGGAGCAGAGACCTCCAGCGGGCGCATGTAAATCACCCGGAGCTTTTAGCGGTGTTCCCCACCCTAAAACGCTCTCTGCCTTCTCTCAGAGGACACCATGTCCTCGTGAGGACAGACAACACGACCACAGTATCGTGTATGAACCGCCAAGGGAGGTTGCGTTGTCTCCAGTCACACACACTGGCACACAAACTGATCCCTTGGAGTGGCAGACGTCTCCTCTCTCTGAGAGCGACGCATGTACCAGGAGTGATTCACCTCGGGACAGAACTACTGTCCAGAGGTGCACCACTCTATGCAGACTGGACTCCTCATCCAAGGATCGCGAGTCCGCTGTGGGTGCGTTACGGCAGAGCCGCGTTAAATCTGTTCGCATAAAGAGAAAATGCTCAATGACAGCTGTTCTCTTTAATGCACGATTTAAACGCACCGTTAGGCGTCGACGCACTTGTACACGATTGACCTCCGGGTCCTCTGTACGCATTCCCACCCGTGGTTCTGATACCCCCAACTCTGGCCAGAGTGAAGGTGCAACGCCACACACTTATCCTGATGGCTCCGCCATAGCCCGCAACGTACGGGCTGGCGGAGATATATCAGCTGTTGTGCGGGCAGCCATGGCAGCCCCCACTACGCAGGGACAGATTGTCTCAGGCGGGGAGGGCGATCCTTTACCCACGCCCAGAGCGCGGGGCACTATGGGCCTGACCCGTGAGTGGTACAATCTGAATACAGTGGGACTCCCTCAGAAGGTGATAAACACTATTCAGAGTGCGAGAGCTTCCTCCACCAGGTCTCTTTACGACTGTAATGGCCCCTACACACGGCGGCGTGCGTTGCCGCTTCAACGCTTCTGCCCATTCACTTTGAATGGGGTGACGTCACGATTCGCCGAACTGCATTGTGGGAGCAAAGCGTAGCTTCTCTCGAGGTGCTCGCTGCAAAAGTAGAGCAATGTTCTACTTTTGCCGCCTCGACGGAGGCGTCAGCCAATCAAATCCCTCGTATGTAAATCTGACAGTACAAGCAGTAGCCAATCAAACCGGGTGTATGTTGGGAGAGCTAGACCGCAGTTATTTCCCATATGTCAACAAAAGGAGGAGAAAATGATCGTGGCGGTAGGGAACATACAGGGATACAAACCGGAGGAGCCAGGCATGGGGGGAGGTGGCAGAGACAGTGGGGGAAACTGGTAGGTTTTCGCTTGTTTGGGGAGTTTATATCCAGTGTATTTCATTTGAATGGACAGCTAGCAAGCATAGACAGTATATTTAGCCAGCATGGATGTAGCATGAATGCTTTGCTTTGTATGTCCGGGGCGGGACATTCATGTGGTTGGTTGTTGGTCGGGTTGCTCGCGTTGACTCCCCAAGCTCAAGACACGCCCACCGCCAAGCGGCAACGCACGCCGCCGCCACCTCCCCCCATGCCTGGCTCCTCCGGTTTGTATCCCTGTATGTAAAGAGGGACTGGTCATAGAGTACCGGGTGATTCCCTACCGCCACGATAATTTTCTCCTCCATTTGTTGACATTTGGGAAATAACTGCGGTCTGACTCTCCCAACATACACCCGGTTTGATTGGCTAGTGCTTGTACTGTCAGATTTACATACGAGGGATTTGATTGGCTGACGCCTCCGTCGAGGCGGCAAAAGTAGAACATTGCTCTACTTTTGCAGCGAGCACCGCGAGAGAAGCTACGTTTTGCTCCCACAATGCAGTTCGGCGAATCGTGACGTCACCCTATTCAAAGTGAACGGGCAGAAGCGTTAAAGCGGCAACGCACGCCGCCGTGTGTAGGGGCCGTGACTGGAGGGTGTTTGAGGAGTGGTGCCTTCAAGAAGGACACATCTCTTTTCAATGTCCTGTCGGGGTGATTTTATCATTCCTACAGGACTTGATCGATAAACACAGAGCTTTCTCCACGATCAAGGTGTACCTGGCTGCTATTGCTGCATGCCATGTGGGCTTTGAGGGTAAGACGGCTAGCCAACATCCTTTGGTCTGCCGTTTTATGAAGGGAGCGCGCAAGCTCCTCCCTGTCTCCAGGTCGCTGGTGCCCTTATGGGACCTGGCAGTGGTTTTAAATGGGCTCAGAATGACCCCATTTGAACCCCTGGAAGGAGCTGACATGAAACATCTGTCACTCAAGACAGTGCTGTTACTGGCCCTGGCATCCGCCAAGCGGGTCAGTGATATTCATGCGCTGTCTGTACATCCCTCATGCACTCAGTTCACCCCAGGGCAAACGAGAGTGTTGTTGAAGCTGATAGAGATGTTGAGGGATTACTAGTCCGCTTTTCAAATCTCCGCGCGTCCCTAACAAGCTGGTTATCATACAGGAAGGAATCCAGAGCATACAAGTAACCGTTTAAACAATAATCTACTTTAATGGTAATATGACAATGCAATACAATCAATACAGTACAAATTCAATACAGTTATCTTTGGGATCCCATATTTACCTGATACTCACGTGAGCCAGCCAGAGGAAAGAGGCTGAACACAGCCTGGTTCCTGTGTTTAATACATTGCTTACAATGGGAGGAGTTATCTGATCCTCCCTTCCAGACCTCCGTGATATAATATCACCAACACCTCACATCTTAAGTCTCCCCAATCACAGTAGCTTAGCTTCATTATCTTCTAGATCTGAGTTGACTGTAAGGCTGCGGCCCCACGAGGACGAAAACGGCTAAACGCATAGGATTAACGCAAACGCAATCGCAAACGGCTTCCGTCCACATGCAATAATTATCCGGATAGTGTCTGCCCACACGAGACCGCTCCGTTTAGCTCCAACCGCTGGAGAAGCTGCAGTACATATGCAGGAGCCTCTACGTGGCGCTGTAACTTCCTCCACAAAAGCAGCGAAGAAGCATGGTTGTCATGGTTGCCCTTCTGTTTATTCTCCGCGGTGGGGGCCGAGGGAACCGGGCAGAGTTTTTCGCCAGTCAGCGTGTATTAAAGTTGAAATCTTCCGGACAAAATTATAAAAGTGCCGGTCAAAGGTCTTCTTTGTTATTTATTGAGCTTTAAAACAAATGAATAACGACTATATATAATATAATGATAAAATACACGGAGCCTCTCTTTTTCCTCCCTCTCTTCGGACAGCGCCAGTGTCTGTCTCATGCAGCAGCTCATCCAGTAATCAGTGACCCGGCCGACTGTAAAAATAAACATATTTATAACTAGTTTAGGGAGTTTGAGAGGTAATTAAAATAGCTAAGGGTGATGATCTGACTTGAAGTGTGTGTTTTGCTGCAGCGGGAGGAGCTGCAGGTGAGCAGAGCTGCGTGTCTCCGTCCTGTCAGATTAGACTTCACTCGCGAGAGAAAGATAAATAATCTGAATTCAGGGTGCAGTTTACTTTGACGTGGGGGTGAGCAGCAGAGGTGGGGAGAGGCGGGGCTATTGCCTCATCATTATTGCTGTAGATGTTACACAAACAACTGTAGCATGGTCAATAGCGTCCGGAGCACGATAGCAACTCTGCGATCCGCCATTGTTGTTGTTGTTGGTGGCGAAACACTTCAGCACTGGCGCGGGGTAAGCGGAGGTGAGCAGAAGAGGTGGGGAGAGGCGGGGCTATTGCGCAATCACTATCAGTGATCTGAAAATGTCCATATAGGGCGCACACACGGAGCTGTTTGACCCCCCAGAGAGTGGCGTATGCATTTCTATCCACCTTGGGACCCGTTGTCGTTTCCTCAGTCGTTTAGTGCCATATTCGGTCGTCCTCGTGTGGCCGAACGGTCTATATGACACTAAACAGTAACGCAAACGACCGAATTCGTCCTCGTGGGGCCGCAGCCTAAGTCAAACCCTCACCTTCCCCCATCTTCCTTTGTTCTCAATACCACATGTCAACAGGCCCCAAATCCAGCTCACAGTTTTTACACAAATCATTTCCCATTTTAAGCTTATTCAAAGTTTGCTAACATGAATACATACAAATATTTCCCTACAAAGCCCAACCCTGCCTTTACACCAAAGGTGGTTGGTTTGTGTACCCCAATTGACATTGAGGCATTTCCTCCACCGCTGGTTTCCTCCGGGGAGCAGCAGCAGGATCTGTTGTGTCCAGTCCGTGCTTTACGCACATATATGGACAGATCAAGGGGGCTTCGTCTTAATGACCAACTCTTCGTGTCCTGGGCTAACCCTCACAAGGGCAAGCCTGTTACTAAGCAACGGCTCTCCCACTGGATTGTGGAGGCAATTGCTTTGGCCTATACGAGTCAGAGTTTGCAAGCACCTTCGGGTCTGCGGGCTCACTCGACTCGGGGCCTGGCTACATCCTGGGCTTTGTTCAAGGGTGTTTCCATCCAAGACATTTGTGCAGCAGCGAGCTGGTCCTCGCCGCTCACTTTTGTCCGCTTTTACAGGCTAGACGTCTCCGCTCCAAGCGTGGCCCGAGCAGTGCTGGGCACCTTGTTGAGTCGGGACTCTACCTGTTCTGGTTGATCGGTGATCTTCGAGATAAGCTCGTCTGGCAATACGGGAGCTACAATTTCCCATAGTGAGACATCGAACGGAGTGTTATGAATGAGAATAATATATGTTATTATTATCCACCTTTTTGTTTTATGTCCTTTTATTTAAAACATTCTTTGAGACTTCATCTTCTGGTTAAAATAAATGTAATGTAACTCTTTTGTCTTTATTCTACATGAAAAGGTTAGAGATTCCATTCAAATCTGTTGATTATTCAGATCTTCCTCAGGCTAGGAAAAAAAAAAAAATGTTTTTAATGCTAAATGTATATAATTTTCTCACAGGATATAGAATGAGACAACACAGTTTGTATCCATTGTGTATGAATGCTTCAGCTCTTCAGACCAACATAGTAAGATGTGAGCATGTTCCTAATTGTGTTGGTATGCAACCTATAGGTCTGGTCTGTTTAATAAAGCAAATCTGCTTTTATATTGTAGAATTTGTTACATTAAAGCAGTCTTTAATTTGTTATCCTAAACATAGCCATATATGCTTTTGAAATGTAACATGTAATTGAAAAAATAACAGTATACAGTTTATATTGTGTATCACCTTTAGCTTGAAAATACATTGATGTGTTTTTTTTTATCTATAAAATAAATAAATAAACAGACACACACTTTATTGATTTCAAGTTGGGAAATTATTTTAAAGCAGCAGTGTGTTCAGGTATTAAAATATGTAAAGTTGGAATAAAGTATAAACTACACAACACAAGTATTATGCACAGCAATCCATAAGATAAGTCCGATATTTTCATGAAAACTCCCCAGGAGGCACCAACACAAACGTGGCCGAGTGGACTCCGGAGTTTGCTGCATGAGTTGCACTGTACGATCTGTGGTGTAGTGGGCTGTCACTCAAAAACTGAGTAGCCAATAAACGCACCCCTGAAAGTCCCGCCCACCTGGGACGTTTGTGTCAGAATCATAAACAAAAAACGAGGGAGCGCAAACGAGAGAGCTGCAGTGAGAGCAAAAGTCTGATCATTGAGAAAGAAGCAAAGAGAACTGCAAACAAAAAGATATGTTAAAACAAAGAAAAAAGACACAAATGATTTGTTTGCAACTTCTAGTTTTATTTTTGAAATACAATTGATTTTGCTTGACTCAGTTTTTTTTTCTTTTCTTTTTCTTTTCTCTTAAACTCTTAGTTTAGCTTGATTCTGAGAAAGTGTTGCTTTATCTTTATGAAACAAAACTAATCCCATACAACCATGCATACAACCATACTTGCCAACCATGAGACCTCAGAAATCGGGAGGATTTCAAAACCACCGCGGGGGGGGGTGCTCGTGGATCACCGGAGCTGTATTGGATTAACATTAACTAACATGTACGGTGGCCCTGAGAGGCCAGGGTGCTGCAAATAAAAGAACGCTGCAAATAAAAAAAACGCTGCAAATAAAAAGAAACAGAAACGCCGCGCAAATAAAAACGCCGCGATGCAAATAAAAAAGCCACAACGGAAGTGAATTACCGGGGACTATTATTGCTGATGCACATGCGGTTTTTTATGCGAGAGAAGAAGAAGGCTGGGGGATCTCCAGGAAACATCTCATGGGTAAGTTTATAATGTTAAAGTTACACAGGATGTAGATAATATCTGTCGCTGCCGTATTTATGACTTTAAATGACGTTATTTTGTGTGTGGGAGCAGATTATGTGTGTAGTGTATAATGTTAGTAGAACATAGCTACTTTTATCTGCTAACGTTAGCTGTTTTCTAACCAAACGGATCTGAGCCAAACGGGACTAAGACACACAAAGTGAGTTGAATATGCCTTTATTCAACAGACGAGCTCGGGTCCTCTCCTCAACATGCTCTGAATGAACAACTTTTACTGAATTAGAGCTTGGCAAATTAACGCGTTATTAGCGCGTTAATCGCAGGATACACGATTACAACTTTTAATCGTTGCCCAGCCCTATATTGAATACTTACAAGTATAGATCTTCACTAACATCCTGTAGTCATCTAAATGTGCCTGTCTAGAGATAAATGAGGGTCTCTTATCCTGCGTAGAGATAGAGAAGGGTCTCTATCCTATCCAAGACGTGCTTCCTTTGGCTGGCTTTAATCTTTCTTTTTTCTTTTTTAATGTATTTTGACATTGTAGATGGATGCATGGTTCAGATATTAAGTTGTAGCTGATATCTGCTGTTAAATTAGTGTCAGCTGTTTGCAGGTAACATTACCTGCTGCAATAGCTTACCAAGTAGCTGTTACTTCATTGCAAATGAATAACATTCACATTGCTCCTTTTCCACAGGCAATGTATTGTCCATATTGTGGGATTGGTGGGTGTTTTGGGAGGTTTTGCGGTTCCTGTGGCAGCAACATTGAATGTTTGGCTCCCTTTCTCGAAGATGGTAAGCTCCTCCTTAAAAGTCAAGAATTTCACCAGTACAGTGATAATGTCTTATTTGTATATGATTTGTTGCCATTTTAATATATGCTATACACATATTATTGTCAGTCATGGCAATTTCAACATGATTTAGAACTACTGATTAAAAAAATGCCAACAAGTAAAAAAAATCAGGTGAAATACCAAAGTTGACCAATTATGTGCTCCTTCATGTGCTGAGAGTTGAGCCTTCTGATGCGTTTATGTACAAATACAGGCATTAAAAGGGTACCTTTTGTTCGCTACCTCTAGATTGATATGTATTTTTATCCTTAGCAATTATGTAAGTATCCCAATATTTTGTCCTTTGCCTGTTTATTTCTCTTATTTGTTGCTCCTCATGTCTGGAATTGTTCACGCATTGAACATACTGAAAACATACACTTATGCATCAAACAGTTCATGTATTTTCCTCATTACTGATACATTTTCATTTTTTTCTTAATAGGTTTTTTGTTATTAAGTTTCATTCCTAATGACACTGTTGTCTTTTCCCTTCAGTCACAGAATCTAATGAAGGAATCGAGGCAGGCCTCATCCACAAGTACTTCACGGAGGGACACGCTTATGAAGTGATACTTGATTTTCTAGAAAAAAAACACAACATTTTTCTTAGTCTGAGGACCTTAAAGAGGAGTCTACAGAATGCTGGCTTAACAAGAAGGACAGACTACACTCCCATTGGCACTGTACACCAAACTGTTGCACATGAACTGAGAGGCTCGGGTCGGCTGTTGGGTTACAGAGCTATGTGGCAGACATTGCAACAAAAGTATCACCTGACAGTAAAAAGGGAGGATGTTAGACAGATGATTTCCAGACTGGATCCATCTGGTGTTCAACTTCGTACCAGGCGAAGGTTTGTCCGAAGAGGATACGTCACAGCAGGACCAAACAAGTGTGGCACGCTGATGGATATGATAAACTTAAACCCTTTGGTATTGCCATCAGTGGCTGCATCGACGGCTTTTCAAGGAAGGTTATGTGGCTCAGGAGTGGCAGCACTAACAACGATCCGGGCATCATTGCGCAGTATTACCTGCAGTGTGTATCGGAGTTTGGACTACTTCCAGCCCGCCTTCGCACTGACTGTG